>NC_086378.1:33944257-33974599 GCF_036588685.1 Mytilus trossulus
TTGTAAAGAAGTTTTTTATCATGTATGTAGTAATATATTTTGTCCACTTAGAGTCTTGTCTTGCTGCTAGTTAACAAAATCATGAAATTTCTATTTAAATTAATATAATTTCGGTACGGGTCCAAGTAGTCCCCACAAAATTTCAATGTAGGAAGTCCATGTAAGCATATATCTTGCACTTATAAGCTTTTTTATATGATATAAAGTGGTTTCAGACTTATTATAAACTTTTCTGGCTAAAAGAAGTCTTCAGAATAGTAAGTACATGTGTGCGCATTAACATTTTTATTGGATTGGCTGATGAAATTGTCATCGTCATACTGTGGATAAATATAGAATAGGCGTTTAAAAATAAAATTGAAAGGAAGATGCACACATAAGAAGTTTTACCCGCAGTCAGGGGCATCTCTTTTCTTCACTGTAATACCTAGAAAAAAAAATCTTTAATAGTAATAACAGTAACAGTTTTATTCATACATTCTCCCATTTATGATCTGAAGTACCTGCAGCAGATCGTTGATGGATGGCAAGCACAGCTTTGACAGATGATGTTGAGTTATGAAAGACAGGTAGAAAACTGCAAGCATGTAAAATCCTGTGATGTATCCAATTTCTGGATACATCAAATAGACAAATAGATAACCAGTATTCCTAGATATGTCTGTGAGGTTTATTTTTTCCCCAACTAAATTCCATTCCATTAAGTTGAAATGTGTATTGTCATTGAATGAAAATGTCTGTTCAGAGAAAGCAAATAATTATCTTTATAATTTTGACTGTCTAAAGTGATTTTCATTTATCATTTATTTATCATACTATTCTATCTTAAAATGAAAACTTTTCAACATTTTGGAACTTTTTTTGTCTCCTTCAGTCATTTTTATTCCGATTGAAATAATAGTTTTTTCTTAAAAATTTACTGTCTGATATGAATTATTATATTTTTCAGACCTAGAATGAAAAAGTGGATTGAAAGTGTACACAGTTTAAGGCAGTACAGAGTTACCTCCCGGAATAAAACAACGTAAGCCAATCAGACAACAGTTAACTGAAAATGTGTGATACTTCTTTTACGGCCGCGTTGGTGATATATAAAGAGTCGCTGTTAGACGGAAAGTATTATTTAACTAATCACCACAAATAGTTAAACATGTCAGGTAGAGGAAAAGGAGGTAAAGGTCTAGGAAAAGGTGGCGCCAAGCGTCACAGGAAGGTGTTGCGTGATAACATCCAAGGTATCACCAAGCCAGCATCCGTCGTTTAGCAAGAAGAGGTGGAGTAAAACGTATATCTGGACTCATCTATGAGGAAACCCGTGGTGTCCTTAAGTTTTCTTGGAAAATGTCATCCGTGATGCTGTCACATACACAGAGCACGCCAAGAGGAAGACTGTCACTGCATGGATGTTGTCTACGCTTTTGAAACGTCAAGGACGTACCTTGTACGGATTCGGAGGTTAAACAGCCACCCAGCTAATATCAACAACGGCCCTTTTCAGGGCCACCAACATTTTTCAAAAAGAATCTTAGATTTGTTGTACATCGTTTTAAACAAAATCTTGAAATCAAAGCTTGCTCCCACTTCTATTCTTTTCTCTAATGTTCATGAATTTTTCAACCGTTTTTCTTGTTTTCCCTGATCCTGATCCGCAACTATTTTCTCTCTCTCGTTATACCCCCCCCCCCCCCCTTTTTTTTTTAAATATCTGGCTTTCTTTTTAATTAACTTCCTTACTCTTACTCTTGTATTTATTTGAGAATTTATATTTCTGAAGGTTTATGAATACGTTCAAAGATCAAGTCCGTGCATTTGCCTACATGAAGAGAGAAAATTTCAAAACAAAATGCACGGACTTTTACACACAAAATCTGTAGATTCTGTTATATTCAATTATAGAGGTTTTTTTTGCGTGGTTTAAGATTAGGTAATGTTCTTGTTTCCGTGTAAATAATTCTCGCAATATTTTTTTTCTCTCGAAAAGCAAAAGAAATCGTAAATTTATCAACTCTATTAATTGGAATGAAAGCACTGTTTTGTTCTTCATGATTTATGTATTTACGCTTTGTAGTTTTGACAGACAAATTAAATGCTACAGAATGAGTGAAATACACGTATATTTGTTATACAGATAGAAAGAAGAGAAAAGTAACCATATACTATTGAAATAGTTTGAAAGTGGTTATAGCTGGGGTTGGGATTTATAGCTTTGTTTAGAAGTTTGACATTGATGTACAACAAATGTAAATTCTTTTTGAAAAATGTTGGTGGCCCTGAAAAGGGCCGTTTGTGAAGTTATAAACTTCAGACTGTTTACTTGCTGCTGGTGTATTAGTGACGGCTTTGGTACCTTCACTGACAGCGTGCTTGGCCAATTCTCCGGGTAAGAGAAGACGGACAGCGGTCTGGATCTCCCGGGATGTGATGGTAGATCTTTTGTTGTAGTGTGCCAATCGGGAAGCCTCTGCTGCGATTCTCTCGAAGATATCGTTGACGAAGCTGTTCATGATGGACATTGCCTTTGAGGACACTCCGGTGTCGGGGTGAACTTGTCTCAAGACTTTGTAGATGTAGATAGCATAGGATTCACGTCTCTTCCTCCTCCTTTTCTTATCACCGCCGGTCTGGCAGTCTTTGCCTTGGTGACGGCCTTCTTGGCTCCTTTAGTTCCTACTTTGGGTGGCATGTTACTGGTTTGTATAATCAAGTAAGTAATGGTGAAAAATTATTTTCAATTTGTTTATATACTGGGCAAAACGGATTGAAAGATTTTATTAAACGCGAACCTCGGAGAGAGCACCCATAACATGTTGAATGTTCGGTAGCCTAACTGCTCGCAGAGAGCTTCGTTCTGATGGTGTATAATAAAAACATCGTTCAAATCCGTTTAGTGGGTATATAAGCTAAATTTTGAAGAAAAATTGTATCACTTTACTCAGTGTCGATCAACCAAATAGTACAAAATGTCAGGACGAGGAAAAGGGAGGAAAAGCAAAAGCAAAGGCAAAGTCTAGGTCATCCCGTGCCGGACTTCAGTTCCCAGTCGGTCGTATCCACAGACTTTTGAGGAAAGGAAACTATGCCGAGAGAGTTGGTGCCGGTGCACCAGTGTACCTCGCAGCTGTCTTAGAATACTTAGCAGCTGAAGTATTGGAGTTGGCAGGAAACGCCGCTCGTGACAACAAGAAGAGCAGAATCATTCCCCGTCATCTCCAGTTGGCCATCAGAAACGACGAAGAGTTGAACAAACTCTTGTCTGTGTCACCATTGCCCAGGGAGGTGTTTTACCAAACATCCAGGCTGTACTTCTGCCAAAGAAGACCCAGAAAGCTGCAAGTAAAAAGTGGATATATCGGATTACTCACTTAACAACGGCCCTTTTCAGGGCCACCAATATTTTTCAAAAAGAGTCTAAAATTGTTGTACATCTTAGTAATACTTTATTCCCCATACATAATTGAAAAAATATATCTACTACATAACAAATAAAAAATGTCTAAAATATAAATGTCCCTTCTTCCGTGATTCTTCTTTTCTTCTCTCTCTAACGCATCCCATTTAAGTACAGTTCTTATAGCATAACACTAAGTCTAGTAACTTTTTCAGTCTTCTTCATCAGAACATTTATTGTCGTACTTTCTGACTCTTTGAACCCACAAGTAGCTCAGTTAAATCATATAATGTTTGTCGGGGGAAAAAAAAACCACTGATAGTATTTATATTTAATACTAGTCTGCTCTCTTCTTTCTCTCTCTTGGTTATTGATGCGAGCATGCTTAGATTCATCTGAGAAGGTGTGTGGTTTTTTTTTATTATTATAATTATTTATAGTTTTTGTTAACATTATCTCTTTCGTCAACACTTTTATATATGATATGTACTTTCCATTCTTTTCCTTTTTCCATTTTTTTCAGCATCTCTCTCTCTGTCTTTCTGTCTTTATTTAGTTATTGTTTGTGTATTAAAGATGTGGAATTGATGTAAGCACACCGACAATCAGACAATGTGACAAATGTGCCCAGCCCAAATGAAAATCATACCACATCTTCTTTTTTATATTAAATATACATAAATATGACATAATACAACAATAAAGAAACTCAGCCGATCCGCACAATGTCATGTCGGGAATGTGTAATTCCATTTGTTTCTGTTTTTTTATTTTATTTCGCTTTGTTTGTGTTATAACTGCATTTTATTTTATTTTTTCCTGTTTTTATTTTTCGTTCCTTTCCTTAATGTTTCTGCATGTATTTTGACCTTTTTTCATTATTATTATTTTTCTTCTTCAGATTTATCATATTGAAAACCGTGACACTAATTTACTATTGTTGAGCTATGAGGGATGATCAGAAACTGTAATTATGAATGAAAAAAGGGGGCATTTTTACTGTCAGCTTGGGTTGAGCAGTTTTTTCAGTAAAAAATGGATTGAAAACTGTCAAAGTCCCTTACAAATCAGTCCAATCAGATTTAAGATATGCGGACCAATCAACGCCAGCTTTATGTAAGTGGTGATCCAATCGTCACCGTGATTTCAATCCTCCCGGCAAGCACAAAAACACATTCACCGAAATTTTCAAGTATTCTTTCTGTAGCAAATCGTCTCACAGAGCTAATAATCATGGCACGAACAAAGCAAACTGCACGTAAATCCACCGGAGGTAAAGCTCCAAGAAAACAACTTGCCACCAAGGCCGCCCGTAAGAGCGCACCTGCAACCGGTGGAGTCAAGAAACCACATAGATACAGGCCAGGAACAGTCGCTCTCCGAGAAATCAGGAGATACCAGAAGAGCACAGAGCTCCTCATCAGGAAACTCCCCTTCCAGAGATTAGTCCGTGAAATCGCCCAGGACTTCAAAACTGATCTCCGATTCCAGAGTTCAGCCGTCATGGCCCTACAGGAAGCCAGCGAAGCCTACTTGGTCGGTCTCTTCGAGGATACCAACTTGTGCGCAATCCACGCCAAGAGAGTAACCATCATGCCAAAGGATATCCCAATTGGCCCCGAAGAATCCGTGGAGAACGTGCTTAAGAAAGTGTGATTTTTTCACCAAAACATAACTGGCCCTTTTCAGGGCCACCAATATTTTCAAAAAGAATCTATAAATTGTTGTACATGAAAATTAGAAACATAGCCGAACCCCTCTTTTCCCCATCTCTCTCTCTCTCTTTTATTTCTTCTTGTTGAATCCATCTATATGCAAAGCAATACATAGACAAAAAATAAATTTTATGATATATATATACACACAAGTCTCATCACAAAAAAAAAGGGGGGTGTTTGTTTATCATGGTACATGTATGTCCTTGTGTGTAGAATATTAAATAGTACATTATATAAAAAAAGATCAACATATAAATGTTTCTATCTGTACTTCTGTTCTTTTCTTTTCTTCGCTTGTTTTGTCTTGTCTTCTTTTGATGTATTATTTACACCAGTAGTCTAGACCAAAGAAAGAGAACCCACCAACTGGCCAAAATATAACCTTTTTTTTTTAAGTTAGAGTTTAAATATCTTGTATAATTCATTAATTTGAATATTTCTTTTAGAAAGCTGATATTACAGGGTACTTTTATCAAAAATTTAGAGCTCTTTTTCAGTCAGAATTGTAAAGAATTTTTTTATCATGTATGTAGTAATATATTTTGTCCACTTTAGAGTCTTGTCTTGCTGCTAGTTAACAAAATCATGAAATTTCTATTTAAATTAATAT
Source organism: Mytilus trossulus (assembly GCF_036588685.1). NCBI lineage: Eukaryota > Metazoa > Mollusca > Bivalvia > Mytilida > Mytilidae > Mytilus > Mytilus trossulus. The sequence goes on from NC_086378.1 coordinate 33,949,974, forward strand.
AATTTCGGTACGGGTCCAAGTAGTCCCCACAAAATTTCAATGTAGGAAGTCCATGTAAGCATATATCTTGCACTTATAAGCTTTTTTATATGATAAAAAGTGGTTTTCAGACTTATTATAAACTTTTCTGGCTAAAAGAAGTCTTCAGAATAGTAAGTACATGTGTGCGCATTAACATTTTTATTGGATTGGCTGATGAAATTGTCATCGTCATACTGTGATAAATATAGAATGCGTTTAAAAATAAAATTGAAAGGAAGATGCACACATAAGAAGTTTTACCCGCAGTCAGGGGCATCTCTTTTCTTCACTGTAATACCTAGAAAAAAAAAATCTTTAATAGTAATAACAGTAACAGTTTTATTCATACATTCTCCCATTTATGATCTGAAGTACCTGCAGCAGATCGTTGATGGATGGCAAGCACAGCTTGACAGATGATGTTGAGTTATGAAAGACAGTAGAAAACTGCAAGCATGTAAAATCTGTGATGTATCCAATTTCTGGATACATCAAATAGACAAATAGATAACCAGTATTCCTAGATATGTCTGTGAGGTTTATTTTTTCCCCAACTAAATTCCATTCCATTAAGTTGAAATGTGTATTGTCATTGAATGAAAATGTCTGTTCAGAGAAAGCAAATAATTATCTTTATAATTTTGACTGTCTAAAGTGATTTTCATTTATCATTTATTTATCATACTATTCTATCTTAAAATGAAAACTTTTCAACATTTTGGAACTTTTTTTGTCTCCTTCAGTCATTTTTATTCCGATTGAAATAATAGTTTTTTCTTAAAAATTTACTGTCTGATATGAATTATTATATTTTTCAGACCTAGAATGAAAAAGTGGATTGAAAGTGTACACAGTTTAAGGCAGTACAGAGTTACCTCCCGGAATAAAACAACGTAAGCCAATCAGACAACAGTTAACTGAAAATGTGTGATACTTCTTTTACGGCCGCGTTGGTGATATATAAAGAGTCGCTGTTAGACGGAAAGTATTATTTAACTAATCACCACAAATAGTTAAACATGTCAGGTAGAGGAAAAGGAGGTAAAGGTCTAGGAAAAGGAGGCGCCAAGCGTCACAGGAAGGTGTTGCGTGATAACATCCAAGGTATCACCAAGCCAGCCATCCGTCGTTTAGCAAGAAGAGGTGGAGTAAAACGTATATCTGGACTCATCTATGAGGAAACCCGTGGTGTCCTTAAAGTTTTCTTGGAAAATGTCATCCGTGATGCTGTCACATACACAGAGCACGCCAAGAGGAAGACTGTCACTGCCATGGATGTTGTCTACGCTTTGAAACGTCAAGGACGTACCTTGTACGGATTCGGAGGTTAAACAGCCACCCAGCTAATATCAACAACGGCCCTTTTCAGGGCCACCAACATTTTTCAAAAAGAATCTTAGATTTGTTGTACATCGTTTTAAACAAAATCTTGAAATCAAAGCTTGCTCCCACTTCTATTCTTTTCTCTAATGTTCATGAATTTTTCAACCGTTTTTCTTGTTTTCCCTGATCCTGATCCGCAACTATTTTCTCTCTCTCGTTATACCCCCCCCCCCCCCCTTTTTTTTTTAAATATCTGGCTTTCTTTTTAATTAACTTCCTTACTCTTACTCTTGTATTTATTTGAGAATTTATATTTCTGAAGGTTTATGAATACGTTCAAAGATCAAGTCCGTGCATTTGCCTACATGAAGAGAGAAAATTTCAAAACAAAATGCACGGACTTTTACACACAAAATCTGTAGATTCTGTTATATTCAATTATAGAGGTTTTTTTTGCGTGGTTTAAGATTAGGTAATGTTCTTGTTTCCGTGTAAAATAATTCTCGCAATATTTTTTTTCTCTCGAAAAGCAAAAGAAATCGTAAATTTATCAACTCTATTAATTGGAATGAAAGCACTGTTTTGTTCTTCATGATTTATGTATTTACGCTTTGTAGTTTTGACAGACAAATTAAATGCTACAGAATGAGTGAAATACACGTATATTTGTTATACAGATAGAAAGAAGAGAAAAGTAACCATATACTATTGAAATAGTTTGAAAGTGGTTATAGCTGGGGTTGGGATTTATAGCTTTGTTTAGAAGTTTGACATTGATGTACAACAAATGTAAATTCTTTTTGAAAAATGTTGGTGGCCCTGAAAAGGGCCGTTTGTGAAGTTATAAACTTCAGACTGTTTACTTGCTGCTGGTGTATTTAGTGACGGCTTTGGTACCTTCACTGACAGCGTGCTTGGCCAATTCTCCGGGTAAGAGAAGACGGACAGCGGTCTGGATCTCCCGGATGTGATGGTAGATCTTTTGTTGTGTAGTGTGCCAATCGGGAAGCCTCTGCTGCGATTCTCTCGAAGATATCGTTGACGAAGCTGTTCATGATGGACATTGCCTTTGAGGACACTCCGGTGTCGGGGTGAACTTGTCTCAAGACTTTGTAGATGTAGATAGCATAGGATTCACGTCTCTTCCTCCTCCTTTTCTTATCACCGCCGGGTCTGGCAGTCTTTGCCTTGGTGACGGCCTTCTTGGCTCCTTTAGTTCCTACTTTGGGTGGCATGTTACTGGTTTGATAATCAAATAAGTAATGGTGAAAAATTATTTTCAATTTGTTTATATACTGGGCAAAACGGATTGAAAGATTTTATTAAACGCGAACCTCGGAGAGAGCACCCATAACATGTTGAATGTTCGGTAGCCTAACTGCTCGCAGAGAGCTTCGTTCTGATTGGTGTATAATAAAAACATCGTTCAATCCGTTTAGTGGGTATATAAGCTAAATTTTGAAGAAAAATTGTATCACTTTACTCAGTGTCGATCAACCAAATAGTACAAAATGTCAGGACGAGGAAAAGGAGGAAAAGCAAAAGCAAAGGCAAAGTCTAGGTCATCCCGTGCCGGACTTCAGTTCCCAGTCGGTCGTATCCACAGACTTTTGAGGAAAGGAAACTATGCCGAGAGAGTTGGTGCCGGTGCACCAGTGTACCTCGCAGCTGTCTTAGAATACTTAGCAGCTGAAGTATTGGAGTTGGCAGGAAACGCCGCTCGTGACAACAAGAAGAGCAGAATCATTCCCCGTCATCTCCAGTTGGCCATCAGAAACGACGAAGAGTTGAACAAACTCTTGTCTGGTGTCACCATTGCCCAGGGAGGTGTTTTACCAAACATCCAGGCTGTACTTCTGCCAAAGAAGACCCAGAAAGCTGCCAAGTAAAAAGTGGATATATCGGATTACTCACTTAACAACGGCCCTTTTCAGGGCCACCAATATTTTTCAAAAGAGTCTAAAATTGTTGTACATCTTAGTAATACTTTATTCCCCATACATAATTGAAAAAAATATATTCTACTACATAACAAATAAAAAATGTCTAAAATATAAATGTCCCTTCTTCCGTGATTCTTCTTTTCTTCTCTCTCTAACGCATCCCATTTAAGTACAGTTCTTATAGCATAACACTAAGTCTAGTAACTTTTTCAGTCTTCTTCATCAGAACATTTATTGTCGTACTTTCTGACTCTTTGAACCCACAAGTAGCTCAGTTAAATCATATAATGTTTGTCGGGGGGAAAAAAAACCACTGATAGTATTTATATTTAATACTAGTCTGCTCTCTTCTTTCTCTCTCTTGGTTATTGATGCGAGCATGCTTAGATTCATCTGAGAAGGTGTGTGGTTTTTTTTTATTATTATAATTATTTATAGTTTTTGTTAACATTATCTCTTTCGTCAACACTTTTATATATGATATGTACTTTCCATTCTTTTCCTTTTTCCATTTTTTTCAGCATCTCTCTCTCTGTCTTTCTGTCTTTATTTAGTTATTGTTTGTGTATTAAAGATGTGGAATTGATGTAAGCACACCGACAATCAGACAATGTGACAAATGTGCCCAGCCCAAATGAAAATCATACCACATCTTCTTTTTTTATATTAAATATACATAAATATGACATAATACAACAATAAAGAAACTCAGCCGATCCGCACAATGTCATGTCGGGAATGTGTAATTCCATTTGTTTCTGTTTTTTTATTTTTATTTCGCTTTGTTTGTGTTATAACTGCATTTTATTTTTATTTTTTCCTGTTTTTATTTTTCGTTCCTTTCCTTAATGTTTCTGCATGTATTTTGACCTTTTTTCATTATTATTATTTTTCTTCTTCAGATTTATCATATTGAAACCGTGACACTAATTTACTATTGTTGAGCTATGAGGGATGATCAGAAACTGTAATTATGAATGAAAAAAGGGGGCATTTTTACTGTCAGCTTGGGTTGAGCAGTTTTTCAGTAAAAAATGGATTGAAAACTGTCAAAGTAACTGTCAAAGTCCCTTACAAATCAGTCCAATCAGATTTAAGATATGCGGACCAATCAACGCCAGCTTTATGTAAGTGGTGATCCAATCGTCACCGTGATTTCAATCCTCCCGGCAAGCACAAAAACACATTCACCGAAATTTTCAAGTATTCTTTCTGTAGCAAATCGTCCACAGAGCTAATAATCATGGCACGAACAAAGCAAACTGCACGTAAATCCACCGGAGGTAAAGCTCCAAGAAAACAACTTGCCACCAAGGCCGCCCGTAAGAGCGCACCTGCAACCGGTGGAGTCAAGAAACCACATAGATACAGGCCAGGAACAGTCGCTCTCCGAGAAATCAGGAGATACCAGAAGAGCACAGAGCTCCTCATCAGGAAACTCCCCTTCCAGAGATTAGTCCGTGAAATCGCCCAGGACTTCAAAACTGATCTCCGATTCCAGAGTTCAGCCGTCATGGCCCTACAGGAAGCCAGCGAAGCCTACTTGGTCGGTCTCTTCGAGGATACCAACTTGTGCGCAATCCACGCCAAGAGAGTAACCATCATGCCAAAGGATATCCAATTGGCCCGAAGAATCCGTGGAGAACGTGCTTAAGAAGTGTGATTTTTTCACCAAAACATAACGGCCCTTTTCAGGGCCACCAATATTTTTCAAAAAGAATCTATAAATTGTTGTACATGAAAATTAGAAACATAGCCGAACCCCTCTTTTCCCCATCTCTCTCTCTCTCTTTTATTTCTTCTTGTTGAATCCATCTATATGCAAAGCAATACATAGACAAAAAATAAATTTTATGATATATATATACACACAAGTCTCATCACAAAAAAAAGGGGGGTGTTTGTTTATCATGGTACATGTATGTCCTTTGTGTAGAATATTAAATAGTACATTATATAAAAAAAGATCAACATATAAATGTTTCTATCTGTACTTCTGTTCTTTTCTTTTCTTCGCTTGTTTTGTCTTGTCTTCTTTTGATGTATTATTTACACCAGTAGTCTAGACCAAAGAAAGAGAACCACCAACTGGCCAAAATATAACCTTTTTTTTTAAGTTAGAGTTTAAATATCTTGTATAATTCATTAATTTGAATATTTCTTTTAGAAAAGCTGATATTACAGGGTACTTTTATCAAAAATTTAGAGCTCTTTTTCAGTCAGAATTGTAAAGAATTTTTTTATCATGTATGTAGTAATATATTTTGTCCACTTTAGAGTCTTGTCTTGCTGCTAGTTAACAAAATCATGAAATTTCTATTTAAATTAATATAATTTCGGTACGGGTCCAAGTAGTCCCCACAAAATTTCAATGTAGGAAGTCCATGTAAGCATATATCTTGCACTTATAAGCTTTTTTATATGATAAAAAGTGGTTTTCAGACTTATTATAAACTTTTCTGGCTAAAAGAAGTCTTCAGAATAGTAAGTACATGTGTGCGCATTAACATTTTTATTGGATTGGCTGATGAAATTGTCATCGTCATACTGTGGATAAATATAGAATGGCGTTTAAAAATAAAATTGAAAGGAAGATGCACACATAAGAAGTTTTACCCGCAGTCAGGGGCATCTCTTTTCTTCACTGTAATACCTAGAAAAAAAAATCTTTAATAGTAATAACAGTAACAGTTTTATTCATACATTCTCCCATTTATGATCTGAAGTACCTGCAGCAGATCGTTGATGGATGGCAAGCACAGCTTTGACAGATGATGTTGAGTTATGAAAGACAGGTAGAAAACTGCAAGCATGTAAAATCCTGTGATGTATCCAATTTCTGGATACATCAAATAGACAAATAGATAACCAGTATTCCTAGATATGTCTGTGAGGTTTATTTTTTCCCCAACTAAATTCCATTCCATTAAGTTGAAATGTGTATTGTCATTGAATGAAAATGTCTGTTCAGAGAAAGCAAATAATTATCTTTATAATTTTGACTGTCTAAAGTGATTTTCATTTATCATTTATTTATCATACTATTCTATCTTAAAATGAAAACTTTTCAACATTTTGGAACTTTTTTTGTCTCCTTCAGTCATTTTTATTCCGATTGAAATAATAGTTTTTTCTTAAAAATTTACTGTCTGATATGAATTATTATATTTTTCAGACCTAGAATGAAAAAGTGGATTGAAAGTGTACACAGTTTAAGGCAGTACAGAGTTACCTCCCGGAATAAAACAACGTAAGCCAATCAGACAACAGTTAACTGAAAATGTGTGATACTTCTTTTACGGCCGCGTTGGTGATATATAAAGAGTCGCTGTTAGACGGAAAGTATTATTTAACTAATCACCACAAATAGTTAAACATGTCAGGTAGAGGAAAAGGAGGTAAAGGTCTAGGAAAAGGAGGCGCCAAGCGTCACAGGAAGGTGTTGCGTGATAACATCCAAGGTATCACCAAGCCAGCCATCCGTCGTTTAGCAAGAAGAGGTGGAGTAAAACGTATATCTGGACTCATCTATGAGGAAACCCGTGGTGTCCTTAAAGTTTTCTTGGAAAATGTCATCCGTGATGCTGTCACATACACAGAGCACGCCAAGAGGAAGACTGTCACTGCCATGGATGTTGTCTACGCTTTGAAACGTCAAGGACGTACCTTGTACGGATTCGGAGGTTAAACAGCCACCCAGCTAATATCAACAACGGCCCTTTTCAGGGCCACCAACATTTTTCAAAAAGAATCTTAGATTTGTTGTACATCGTTTTAAACAAAATCTTGAAATCAAAGCTTGCTCCCACTTCTATTCTTTTCTCTAATGTTCATGAATTTTTCAACCGTTTTTCTTGTTTTCCCTGATCCTGATCCGCAACTATTTTCTCTCTCTCGTTATACCCCCCCCCCCCCCTTTTTTTTTTTAAATATCTGGCTTTCTTTTTAATTAACTTCCTTACTCTTACTCTTGTATTTATTTGAGAATTTATATTTCTGAAGGTTTATGAATACGTTCAAAGATCAAGTCCGTGCATTTGCCTACATGAAGAGAGAAAATTTCAAAACAAAATGCACGGACTTTTACACACAAAATCTGTAGATTCTGTTATATTCAATTATAGAGGTTTTTTTTGCGTGGTTTAAGATTAGGTAATGTTCTTGTTTCCGTGTAAAATAATTCTCGCAATATTTTTTTTCTCTCGAAAAGCAAAAGAAATCGTAAATTTATCAACTCTATTAATTGGAATGAAAGCACTGTTTTGTTCTTCATGATTTATGTATTTACGCTTTGTAGTTTTGACAGACAAATTAAATGCTACAGAATGAGTGAAATACACGTATATTTGTTATACAGATAGAAAGAAGAGAAAAGTAACCATATACTATTGAAATAGTTTGAAAGTGGTTATAGCTGGGGTTGGGATTTATAGCTTTGTTTAGAAGTTTGACATTGATGTACAACAAATGTAAATTCTTTTTGAAAAATGTTGGTGGCCCTGAAAAGGGCCGTTTGTGAAGTTATAAACTTCAGACTGTTTACTTGCTGCTGGTGTATTTAGTGACGGCTTTGGTACCTTCACTGACAGCGTGCTTGGCCAATTCTCCGGGTAAGAGAAGACGGACAGCGGTCTGGATCTCCCGGGATGTGATGGTAGATCTTTTGTTGTAGTGTGCCAATCGGGAAGCCTCTGCTGCGATTCTCTCGAAGATATCGTTGACGAAGCTGTTCATGATGGACATTGCCTTTGAGGACACTCCGGTGTCGGGGTGAACTTGTCTCAAGACTTTGTAGATGTAGATAGCATAGGATTCACGTCTCTTCCTCCTCCTTTTCTTATCACCGCCGGGTCTGGCAGTCTTTGCCTTGGTGACGGCCTTCTTGGCTCCTTTAGTTCCTACTTTGGGTGGCATGTTACTGGTTTGATAATCAAATAAGTAATGGTGAAAAATTATTTTCAATTTGTTTATATACTGGGCAAAACGGATTGAAAGATTTTATTAAACGCGAACCTCGGAGAGAGCACCCATAACATGTTGAATGTTCGGTAGCCTAACTGCTCGCAGAGAGCTTCGTTCTGATTGGTGTATAATAAAAACATCGTTCAATCCGTTTAGTGGGTATATAAGCTAAATTTTGAAGAAAAATTGTATCACTTTACTCAGTGTCGATCAACCAAATAGTACAAAATGTCAGGACGAGGAAAAGGAGGAAAAGCAAAAGCAAAGGCAAAGTCTAGGTCATCCCGTGCCGGACTTCAGTTCCCAGTCGGTCGTATCCACAGACTTTTGAGGAAAGGAAACTATGCCGAGAGAGTTGGTGCCGGTGCACCAGTGTACCTCGCAGCTGTCTTAGAATACTTAGCAGCTGAAGTATTGGAGTTGGCAGGAAACGCCGCTCGTGACAACAAGAAGAGCAGAATCATTCCCCGTCATCTCCAGTTGGCCATCAGAAACGACGAAGAGTTGAACAAACTCTTGTCTGGTGTCACCATTGCCCAGGGAGGTGTTTTACCAAACATCCAGGCTGTACTTCTGCCAAAGAAGACCCAGAAAGCTGCCAAGTAAAAAGTGGATATATCGGATTACTCACTTAACAACGGCCCTTTTCAGGGCCACCAATATTTTTCAAAAAGAGTCTAAAATTGTTGTACATCTTAGTAATACTTTATTCCCCATACATAATTGAAAAAAATATATTCTACTACATAACAAATAAAAAATGTCTAAAATATAAATGTCCCTTCTTCCGTGATTCTTCTTTTCTTCTCTCTCTAACGCATCCCATTTAAGTACAGTTCTTATAGCATAACACTAAGTCTAGTAACTTTTTCAGTCTTCTTCATCAGAACATTTATTGTCGTACTTTCTGACTCTTTGAACCCACAAGTAGCTCAGTTAAATCATATAATGTTTGTCGGGGGGAAAAAAAACCACTGATAGTATTTATATTTAATACTAGTCTGCTCTCTTCTTTCTCTCTCTTGGTTATTGATGCGAGCATGCTTAGATTCATCTGAGAAGGTGTGTGGTTTTTTTTTATTATTATAATTATTTATAGTTTTTGTTAACATTATCTCTTTCGTCAACACTTTTATATATGATATGTACTTTCCATTCTTTTCCTTTTTCCATTTTTTTCAGCATCTCTCTCTCTGTCTTTCTGTCTTTATTTAGTTATTGTTTGTGTATTAAAGATGTGGAATTGATGTAAGCACACCGACAATCAGACAATGTGACAAATGTGCCCAGCCCAAATGAAAATCATACCACATCTTCTTTTTTTATATTAAATATACATAAATATGACATAATACAACAATAAAGAAACTCAGCCGATCCGCACAATGTCATGTCGGGAATGTGTAATTCCATTTGTTTCTGTTTTTTTATTTTTATTTCGCTTTGTTTGTGTTATAACTGCATTTTATTTTTATTTTTTCCTGTTTTTATTTTTCGTTCCTTTCCTTAATGTTTCTGCATGTATTTTGACCTTTTTTCATTATTATTATTTTTCTTCTTCAGATTTATCATATTGAAACCGTGACACTAATTTACTATTGTTGAGCTATGAGGGATGATCAGAAACTGTAATTATGAATGAAAAAAGGGGGCATTTTTACTGTCAGCTTGGGTTGAGCAGTTTTTCAGTAAAAAATGGATTGAAAACTGTCAAAGTCCCTTACAAATCAGTCCAATCAGATTTAAGATATGCGGACCAATCAACGCCAGCTTTATGTAAGTGGTGATCCAATCGTCACCGTGATTTCAATCCTCCCGGCAAGCACAAAAACACATTCACCGAAATTTTCAAGTATTCTTTCTGTAGCAAATCGTCCACAGAGCTAATAATCATGGCACGAACAAAGCAAACTGCACGTAAATCCACCGGAGGTAAAGCTCCAAGAAAACAACTTGCCACCAAGGCCGCCCGTAAGAGCGCACCTGCAACCGGTGGAGTCAAGAAACCACATAGATACAGGCCAGGAACAGTCGCTCTCCGAGAAATCAGGAGATACCAGAAGAGCACAGAGCTCCTCATCAGGAAACTCCCCTTCCAGAGATTAGTCCGTGAAATCGCCCAGGACTTCAAAACTGATCTCCGATTCCAGAGTTCAGCCGTCATGGCCCTACAGGAAGCCAGCGAAGCCTACTTGGTCGGTCTCTTCGAGGATACCAACTTGTGCGCAATCCACGCCAAGAGAGTAACCATCATGCCAAAGGATATCCAATTGGCCCGAAGAATCCGTGGAGAACGTGCTTAAGAAGTGTGATTTTTTCACCAAAACATAACGGCCCTTTTCAGGGCCACCAATATTTTTCAAAAAGAATCTATAAATTGTTGTACATGAAAATTAGAAACATAGCCGAACCCCTCTTTTCCCCATCTCTCTCTCTCTCTTTTATTTCTTCTTGTTGAATCCATCTATATGCAAAGCAATACATAGACAAAAAATAAATTTTATGATATATATATACACACAAGTCTCATCACAAAAAAAAGGGGGGTGTTTGTTTATCATGGTACATGTATGTCCTTGTGTGTAGAATATTAAATAGTACATTATATAAAAAAAGATCAACATATAAATGTTTCTATCTGTACTTCTGTTCTTTTCTTTTCTTCGCTTGTTTTGTCTTGTCTTCTTTTGATGTATTATTTACACCAGTAGTCTAGACCAAAGAAAGAGAACCACCAACTGGCCAAAATATAACCTTTTTTTTTAAGTTAGAGTTTAAATATCTTGTATAATTCATTAATTTGAATATTTCTTTTAGAAAAGCTGATATTACAGGGTACTTTTATCAAAAATTTAGAGCTCTTTTTCAGTCAGAATTGTAAAGAATTTTTTTATCATGTATGTAGTAATAATTTTGTCCACTTTAGAGTCTTGTCTTGCTGCTAGTTAACAAAATCATGAAATTTCTATTTAAATTAATATAATTTCGGTACGGGTCCAAGTAGTCCCCACAAAATTTCAATGTAGGAAGTCCATGTAAGCATATATCTTGCACTTATAAGCTTTTTTATATGATAAAAAGTGGTTTTCAGACTTATTATAAACTTTTCTGGCTAAAAGAAGTCTTCAGAATAGTAAGTACATGTGTGCGCATTAACATTTTTATTGGATTGGCTGATGAAATTGTCATCGTCATACTGTGGATAAATATAGAATGGCGTTTAAAAATAAAATTGAAAGGAAGATGCACACATAAGAAGTTTTACCCGCAGTCAGGGGCATCTCTTTTCTTCACTGTAATACCTAGAAAAAAAAATCTTTAATAGTAATAACAGTAACAGTTTTATTCATACATTCTCCCATTTATGATCTGAAGTACCTGCAGCAGATCGTTGATGGATGGCAAGCACAGCTTTGACAGATGATGTTGAGTTATGAAAGACAGGTAGAAAACTGCAAGCATGTAAAATCCTGTGATGTATCCAATTTCTGGATACATCAAATAGACAAATAGATAACCAGTATTCCTAGATATGTCTGTGAGGTTTATTTTTTCCCCAACTAAATTCCATTCCATTAAGTTGAAATGTGTATTGTCATTGAATGAAAATGTCTGTTCAGAGAAAGCAAATAATTATCTTTATAATTTTGACTGTCTAAAGTGATTTTCATTTATCATTTATTTATCATACTATTCTATCTTAAAATGAAAACTTTTCAACATTTTGGAACTTTTTTTGTCTCCTTCAGTCATTTTTATTCCGATTGAAATAATAGTTTTTTCTTAAAAATTTACTGTCTGATATGAATTATTATATTTTTCAGACCTAGAATGAAAAAGTGGATTGAAAGTGTACACAGTTTAAGGCAGTACAGAGTTACCTCCCGGAATAAAACAACGTAAGCCAATCAGACAACAGTTAACTGAAAATGTGTGATACTTCTTTTACGGCCGCGTTGGTGATATATAAAGAGTCGCTGTTAACGGAAAGTATTATTTAACTAATCACCACAAATAGTTAAACATGTCAGGTAGAGGAAAAGGAGGTAAAGGTCTAGGAAAAGGAGGCGCCAAGCGTCACAGGAAGGTGTTGCGTGATAACATCCAAGGTATCACCAAGCCAGCCATCCGTCGTTTAGCAAGAAGAGGTGGAGTAAAACGTATATCTGGACTCATCTATGAGGAAACCCGTGGTGTCCTTAAAGTTTTCTTGGAAAATGGTCATCCGTGATGCTGTCACATACACAGAGCACGCCAAGAGGAAGACTGTCACTGCCATGGATGTTGTCTACGCTTTGAAACGTCAAGGACGTACCTTGTACGGATTCGGAGGTTAAACAGCCACCCAGCTAATATCAACAACGGCCCTTTTCAGGGCCACCAACATTTTTCAAAAAGAATCTTAGATTTGTTGTACATCGTTTTAAACAAAATCTTGAAATCAAAGCTTGCTCCCACTTCTATTCTTTTCTCTAATGTTCATGAATTTTTCAACCGTTTTTCTTGTTTTCCCTGATCCTGATCCGCAACTATTTTCTCTCTCTCGTTATACCCCCCCCCCCCCCCTTTTTTTTTTTAAATATCTGGCTTTCTTTTTAATTAACTTCCTTACTCTTACTCTTGTATTTATTTGAGAATTTATATTTCTGAAGGTTTATGAATACGTTCAAAGATCAAGTCCGTGCATTTGCCTACATGAAGAGAGAAAATTTCAAAACAAAATGCACGGACTTTTACACACAAAATCTGTAGATTCTGTTATATTCAATTATAGAGGTTTTTTTTTGCGTGGTTTAAGATTAGGTAATGTTCTTGTTTCCGTGTAAAATAATTCTCGCAATATTTTTTTTCTCTCGAAAAGCAAAAGAAATCGTAAATTTATCAACTCTATTAATTGGAATGAAAGCACTGTTTTGTTCTTCATGATTTATGTATTTACGCTTTGTAGTTTTGACAGACAAATTAAATGCTACAGAATGAGTGAAATACACGTATATTTGTTATACAGATAGAAAGAAGAGAAAAGTAACCATATACTATTGAAATAGTTTGAAAGTGGTTATAGCTGGGGTTGGGATTTATAGCTTTGTTTAGAAGTTTGACATTGATGTACAACAAATGTAAATTCTTTTTGAAAAATGTTGGTGGCCCTGAAAAGGGCCGTTTGTGAAGTTATAAACTTCAGACTGTTTACTTGCTGCTGGTGTATTTAGTGACGGCTTTGGTACCTTCACTGACAGCGTGCTTGGCCAATTCTCCGGGTAAGAGAAGACGGACAGCGGTCTGGATCTCCCGGGATGTGATGGTAGATCTTTTGTTGTAGTGTGCCAATCGGGAAGCCTCTGCTGCGATTCTCTCGAAGATATCGTTGACGAAGCTGTTCATGATGGACATTGCCTTTGAGGACACTCCGGTGTCGGGGTGAACTTGTCTCAAGACTTTGTAGATGTAGATAGCATAGGATTCACGTCTCTTCCTCCTCCTTTTCTTATCACCGCCGGGTCTGGCAGTCTTTGCCTTGGTGACGGCCTTCTTGGCTCCTTTAGTTCCTACTTTGGGTGGCATGTTACTGCTGGTTTGATAATCAAATAAGTAATGGTGAAAAAATTATTTTTCAATTTGTTTATATACTGGGCAAAACGGATTGAAAGATTTTATTAACGCGAACCTCGGAGAGAGCACCCATAACATGTTGAATGTTCGGTAGCCTAACTGCTCGCAGAGAGCTTCGTTCTGATTGGTGTATAATAAAAACATCGTTCAATCCGTTTTAGTGGGTATATAAGCTAAATTTTGAAGAAAAATTGTATCACTTTACTCAGTGTCGATTCAACCAAATAGTACAAAATGTCAGGACGAGGAAAAGGAGGAAAAGCAAAAGCAAAGGCAAAGTCCTAGGTCATCCCGTGCCGGACTTCAGTTCCCAGTCGGTCGTATCCACAGACTTTTGAGGAAAGGAAACTATGCCGAGAGAGTTGGTGCCGGTGCACCAGTGTACCTCGCAGCTGTCTTAGAATACTTAGCAGCTGAAGTATTGGAGTTGGCAGGGAAAACGCCGCTCGTGACAACAAGAAGAGCAGAATCATTCCCCGTCATCTCCAGTTGGCCATCAGAAACGACGAAGAGTTGAACAAACTCTTGTCTGGTGTCACCATTGCCCAGGGAGGTGTTTTACCAAACATCAGGCTGTACTTCTGCCAAAGAAGACCCAGAAAGCTGCCAAGTAAAAAGTGGATATATCGGATTACTCACTTAACAACGGCCCTTTTCAGGGCCACCAATATTTTTTCAAAAAGAGTCTAAAATTGTTGTACATCTTAGTAATACTTTATTCCCCATACATAATTGAAAAAAATATATTCTACTACATAACAAATAAAAAATGTCTAAAATATAAATGTCCCTTCTTCCGTGATTCTTCTTTTCTTCTCTCTCTAACGCATCCCATTTAAGTACAGTTCTTATAGCATAACACTAAGTCTAGTAACTTTTTCAGTCTTCTTTCATCAGAACATTTATTGTCGTACTTTCTGACTCTTTGAACCCACAAGTAGCTCAGGTTAAATCATATAATGTTTGTCGGGGGGAAAAAAAAACCACTGATAGTATTTATATTTAATACTAGTCTGCTCTCTTCTTTCTCTCTCTTGGTTATTGATGCGAGCATGCTTAGATTCATCTGAGAAGGTGTGTGGTTTTTTTTTTATTATTATAATTATTTATAGTTTTTGTTAACATTATCTCTTTCGTCAACACTTTTATATATGATATGTACTTTCCATTCTTTTCCTTTTTCCATTTTTTTCAGCATCTCTCTCTCTGTCTTTCTGTCTTTATTTAGTTATTGTTTGTGTATTAAAGATGTGGAATTGATGTAAGCACACCGACAATCAGACAATGTGACAAATGTGCCCAGCCCAAATGAAAATCATACCACATCTTCTTTTTTTATATTAAATATACATAAATATGACATAATACAACAATAAAGAAACTCAGCCGATCCGCACAATGTCATGTCGGGAATGTGTAATTCCATTTGTTTCTGTTTTTTTATTTTTATTTCGCTTTGTTTGTGTTATAACTGCATTTTATTTTTATTTTTTCCTGTTTTTATTTTCGTTCCTTTCCTTATGTTTCTGCATGTATTTTGACCTTTTTTCATTATTATTATTTTTTCTCTTCAGATTTATCATATTGAAACGTGACACTAATTTACTATTGTTGAGCTATGAGGGATGATCAGAAACTGTAATTATGAATGAAAAAAGGGGGCATTTTTACTGTCAGCTTGGGTTGAGCAGTTTTTCAGTAAAAAATGGATTGAAAACTGTCAAAGTCCTTACAAATCAGTCCAATCAGATTTAAGATATGCGGACCAATCAACGCCAGCTTTATGTAAGTGGTGAATCCAATCGTCACCGTGATTTCAATCCTCCCGGCAAGCACAAAAAACACATTCACCGAAATTTTCAAGTATTCTTTCTGTAGCAAATCGTCCACAGAGCTAATAATCATGGCACGAACAAAGCAAACTGCACGTAAATCCACCGGAGGTAAAGCTCCAAGAAACAACTTGCCACCAAGGCCGCCCGTAAGAGCGCACCTGCAACCGTGGAGTCAAGAAACCACATAGATACAGGCCAGGAACAGTCGCTCTCCGAGAAATCAGGAGATACCAGAAGAGCACAGAGCTCCTCATCAGGAAACTCCCCTTCCAGAGATTAGTCCGTGAAATCGCCCAGGACTTCAAAACTGATCTCCGATTCCAGAGTTCAGCCGTCATGGCCCTACAGGAAGCCAGCGAAGCCTACTTGGTCGGTCCTCTTCGAGGATACCAACTTGTGCGCAATCCACGCCAAGAGAGTAACCATCATGCCAAAGGATATCCAATTGGCCCGAAGAATCCGTGGAGAACGTGCTTAAGAAGTGTGATTTTTTCACCAAAACATAACGGCCCTTTTCAGGGCCACCAATATTTTTCAAAAAGAATCTATAAATTGTTGTACATGAAAATTAGAAACATAGCCGAACCCCTCTTTTCCCATCTCTCTCTCTCTCTTTTATTTCTTCTTGTTGAATCCATCTATATGCAAAGCAATACATAGACAAAAAAATAAATTTTATGATATATATATACACACAAGTCTCATCACAAAAAAAAGGGGGGTGTTTGTTTATCATGGTACATGTATGTCCTTGTGTGTAGAATATTAAATAGTACATTATATAAAAAAAGATCAACATATAAATGTTTCTATCTGTACTTCTGTTCTTTTCTTTTCTTCGCTTGTTTTGTCTTGTCTTCTTTTGATGTATTATTTACACCAGTAGTCTAGACCAAAGAAAGAGAACCACCAACTGGCCAAAATATAACCTTTTTTTTTAAGTTAGAGTTTAAATATCTTGTATAATTCATTAATTTGAATATTTCTTTAGAAAAGCTGATATTACAGGGTACTTTTATCAAAAATTTAGAGCTCTTTTTTCAGTCAGAATTGTAAAGAATTTTTTATCATGTATGTAGTAATATATTTTGTCCACTTTAGAGTCTTGTCTTGCTGCTAGTTAACAAAATCATGAAATTTCTATTTAAATTAATATAATTTCGGTACGGGTCCAAGTAGTCCCCACAAAATTTCAATGTAGGAAGTCATGTAAGCATATATCTTGCACTTATAAGCTTTTTTATATGATAAAAAGTGGTTTTCAGACTTATTATAAACTTTTCTGGCTAAAAGAAGTCTTCAGAATAGTAAGTACATGTGTGCGCATTAACATTTTTATTGGATTGGCTGATGAAATTGTCATCGTCATACTGTGGATAAATATAGAATGGCGTTTAAAAATAAAATTGAAAGGAAGATGCACACATAAGAAGTTTTACCCGCAGTCAGGGGCATCTCTTTTCTTCACTGTAATACCTAGAAAAAAAAAATCTTTAATAGTAATAACAGTAACAGTTTTTATTCATACATTCTCCCATTTATGATCTGAAGTACCTGCAGCAGATCGTTGATGGATGGCAAGCACAGCTTTGACAGATGATGTTGAGTTTATGAAAGACAGGTAGAAAACTGCAAGCATGTAAAATCCTGTGATGTATCCAATTTCTGGATACATCAAATAGACAAATAGATAACCAGTATTCCTAGATATGTCTGTGAGGTTTATTTTTTCCCCAACTAAATTCCATTCCATTAAGTTGAAATGTGTATTGTCATTGAATGAAAATGTCTGTTCAGAGAAAGCAAATAATTATCTTTATAATTTTGACTGTCTAAAGTGATTTTCATTTATCATTTATTTATCATACCTATTCTATCTTAAAATGAAAACTTTTCAACATTTTGGAACTTTTTTTGTCTCCTTCAGTCATTTTTATTCCGATTGAAATAATAGTTTTTTCTTAAAAATTTACTGTCTGATATGAATTATTATATTTTTCAGACCTAGAATGAAAAAGTGGATTGAAAGTGTACACAGTTTAAGGCAGTACAGAGTTACCTCCCGGAAATAAAACAACGTAGCCAATCAGGACAACAGTTAACTGAAAATGTGTGATACTTTCTTTTACGGCCGCGTTGGTGATATATAAAGAGTCGCTGTTAGACGGAAAGTATTATTTAACTAATCACCACAAATAGTTAAAACATGTCAGGTAGAGGAAAAGGAGGTAAAGGTCTAGAAAAGGAGGCGCCAAGCGTCACAGGAAGGTGTTTGCGTGATAACATCCAAAGGTATCACCAAGCCAGCCATCCGTCGTTTAGCAAGAAGAGGTGGAGTAAAAACGTATATCTGGACTCATCTATGAGGAAACCCGTGGTGTCCTTAAAGTTTTCTTGGAAAATGTCATCCGTGATGCTGTCACATACACAGAGCACGCCAAGAGGAAGACTGTCACTGCCATGGATGTTTGTCTACGCCTTTGAAAACGTCAAGGACGTACCTTGTACGGATCGGAGGTTAAACAGCCACCCAGCTAATATCAACAACGGCCCTTTTCAGGGCCACCAACATTTTTCAAAAAGAATCTTAGATTTGTTGTACATCGTTTTAAACAAAATCTTGAAATCAAAGCTTGCTCCACTTCTATTCTTTTCTCTAATGTTCATGAATTTTTCAACCGTTTTTTCTTGTTTTCCCTGATCTCGTTATACCCCCCCCCCCCCCTTTTTTTTTTTAAATATCTGGCTTTCTTTTTAATTAACTTCCTTACTCTTACTCTTGTATTTATTTGAGAATTTATATTTCTGAAGGTTTATGAATACGTTCAAAGATCAAGTCCGTGCATTTGCCTACATGAAGAGAGAAAATTTCAAAACAAAATGCACGGACTTTTACACACAAAATCTGTAGATTCTGTTATATTCAATTATAGAGGTTTTTTTTTGCGTGGTTTAAGATTAGGTAATGTTCTTGTTTCCGTGTAAAATAATTCTCGCAATATTTTTTTTCTCTCGAAAAGCAAAAGAAATCGTAAATTTATCAACTCTATTAATTGGAATGAAAGCACTGTTTTGTTCTTCATGATTTATGTATTTACGCTTTGTAGTTTTGACAGACAAATTAAATGCTACAGAATGAGTGAAATACACGTATATTTGTTATACAGATAGAAAGAAGAGAAAAGTAACCATATACTATTGAAATAGTTTGAAAGTGGTTATAGCTGGGGTTGGGATTTATAGCTTTGTTTAGAAGTTTGACATTGATGTACAACAAATGTAAATTCTTTTTGAAAAATGTTGGTGGCCCTGAAAAGGGCCGTTTGTGAAGTTATAAACTTCAGACTGTTTACTTGCTGCTGGTGTATTTAGTGACGGCTTTGGTACCTTCACTGACAGCGTGCTTGGCCAATTCTCCGGGTAAGAGAAGACGGACAGCGGTCTGGATCTCCCGGGATGTGATGGTAGATCTTTTGTTGTAGTGTGCCAATCGGGAAGCCTCTGCTGCGATTCTCTCGAAGATATCGTTGACGAAGCTGTTCATGATGGACATTGCCTTTGAGGACACTCCGGTGTCGGGGTGAACTTGTCTCAAGACTTTGTAGATGTAGATAGCATAGGATTCACGTCTCTTCCTCCTCCTTTTCTTATCACCGCCGGGTCTGGCAGTCTTTGCCTTGGTGACGGCCTTCTTGGCTCCTTTAGTTCCTACTTTGGGTGGCATGTTACTGGTTTGATAATCAAATAAGTAATGGTGAAAAATTATTTTCAATTTGTTTATATACTGGGCAAAACGGATTGAAAGATTTTATTAAACGCGAACCTCGGAGAGAGCACCCATAACATGTTGAATGTTCGGTAGCCTAACTGCTCGCAGAGAGCTTCGTTCTGATTGGTGTATAATAAAAACATCGTTCAATCCGTTTAGTGGGTATATAAGCTAAATTTTGAAGAAAAATTGTATCACTTTACTCAGTGTCGATCAACCAAATAGTACAAAATGTCAGGACGAGGAAAAGGAGGAAAAGCAAAAGCAAAGGCAAAGTCTAGGTCATCCCGTGCCGGACTTCAGTTCCCAGTCGGTCGTATCCACAGACTTTTGAGGAAAGGAAACTATGCCGAGAGAGTTGGTGCCGGTGCACCAGTGTACCTCGCAGCTGTCTTAGAATACTTAGCAGCTGAAGTATTGGAGTTGGCAGGAAACGCCGCTCGTGACAACAAGAAGAGCAGAATCATTCCCCGTCATCTCCAGTTGGCCATCAGAAACGACGAAGAGTTGAACAAACTCTTGTCTGGTGTCACCATTGCCCAGGGAGGTGTTTTACCAAACATCCAGGCTGTACTTCTGCCAAAGAAGACCCAGAAAGCTGCCAAGTAAAAAGTGGATATATCGGATTACTCACTTAACAACGGCCCTTTTCAGGGCCACCAATATTTTTCAAAAAGAGTCTAAAATTGTTGTACATCTTAGTAATACTTTATTCCCCATACATAATTGAAAAAAATATATTCTACTACATAACAAATAAAAAATGTCTAAAATATAAATGTCCCTTCTTCCGTGATTCTTCTTTTCTTCTCTCTCTAACGCATCCCATTTAAGTACAGTTCTTATAGCATAACACTAAGTCTAGTAACTTTTTCAGTCTTCTTCATCAGAACATTTATTGTCGTACTTTCTGACTCTTTGAACCCACAAGTAGCTCAGTTAAATCATATAATGTTTGTCGGGGGGAAAAAAAACCACTGATAGTATTTATATTTAATACTAGTCTGCTCTCTTCTTTCTCTCTCTTGGTTATTGATGCGAGCATGCTTAGATTCATCTGAGAAGGTGTGTGGTTTTTTTTTATTATTATAATTATTTATAGTTTTTGTTAACATTATCTCTTTCGTCAACACTTTTATATATGATATGTACTTTCCATTCTTTTCCTTTTTCCATTTTTTTCAGCATCTCTCTCTCTGTCTTTCTGTCTTTATTTAGTTATTGTTTGTGTATTAAAGATGTGGAATTGATGTAAGCACACCGACAATCAGACAATGTGACAAATGTGCCCAGCCCAAATGAAAATCATACCACATCTTCTTTTTTTATATTAAATATACATAAATATGACATAATACAACAATAAAGAAACTCAGCCGATCCGCACAATGTCATGTCGGGAATGTGTAATTCCATTTGTTTCTGTTTTTTTATTTTTATTTCGCTTTGTTTGTGTTATAACTGCATTTTATTTTTATTTTTTCCTGTTTTTATTTTTCGTTCCTTTCCTTAATGTTTCTGCATGTATTTTGACCTTTTTTCATTATTATTATTTTTCTTCTTCAGATTTATCATATTGAAACCGTGACACTAATTTACTATTGTTGAGCTATGAGGGATGATCAGAAACTGTAATTATGAATGAAAAAAGGGGGCATTTTTACTGTCAGCTTGGGTTGAGCAGTTTTTCAGTAAAAAATGGATTGAAAACTGTCAAAGTCCCTTACAAATCAGTCCAATCAGATTTAAGATATGCGGACCAATCAACGCCAGCTTTATGTAAGTGGTGATCCAATCGTCACCGTGATTTCAATCCTCCCGGCAAGCACAAAAACACATTCACCGAAATTTTCAAGTATTCTTTCTGTAGCAAATCGTCCACAGAGCTAATAATCATGGCACGAACAAAGCAAACTGCACGTAAATCCACCGGAGGTAAAGCTCCAAGAAAACAACTTGCCACCAAGGCCGCCCGTAAGAGCGCACCTGCAACCGGTGGAGTCAAGAAACCACATAGATACAGGCCAGGAACAGTCGCTCTCCGAGAAATCAGGAGATACCAGAAGAGCACAGAGCTCCTCATCAGGAAACTCCCCTTCCAGAGATTAGTCCGTGAAATCGCCCAGGACTTCAAAACTGATCTCCGATTCCAGAGTTCAGCCGTCATGGCCCTACAGGAAGCCAGCGAAGCCTACTTGGTCGGTCTCTTCGAGGATACCAACTTGTGCGCAATCCACGCCAAGAGAGTAACCATCATGCCAAAGGATATCCAATTGGCCCGAAGAATCCGTGGAGAACGTGCTTAAGAAGTGTGATTTTTTCACCAAAACATAACGGCCCTTTTCAGGGCCACCAATATTTTTCAAAAAGAATCTATAAATTGTTGTACATGAAAATTAGAAACATAGCCGAACCCCTCTTTTCCCCATCTCTCTCTCTCTCTTTTATTTCTTCTTGTTGAATCCATCTATATGCAAAGCAATACATAGACAAAAAATAAATTTTATGATATATATATACACACAAGTCTCATCACAAAAAAAAGGGGGGTGTTTGTTTATCATGGTACATGTATGTCCTTGTGTGTAGAATATTAAATAGTACATTATATAAAAAAAGATCAACATATAAATGTTTCTATCTGTACTTCTGTTCTTTTCTTTTCTTCGCTTGTTTTGTCTTGTCTTCTTTTGATGTATTATTTACACCAGTAGTCTAGACCAAAGAAAGAGAACCACCAACTGGCCAAAATATAACCTTTTTTTTTAAGTTAGAGTTTAAATATCTTGTATAATTCATTAATTTGAATATTTCTTTTAGAAAAGCTGATATTACAGGGTACTTTTATCAAAAATTTAGAGCTCTTTTTCAGTCAGAATTGTAAAGAATTTTTTTATCATGTATGTAGTAATATATTTTGTCCACTTTAGAGTCTTGTCTTGCTGCTAGTTAACAAAATCATGAAATTTCTATTTAAATTAATATAATTTCGGTACGGGTCCAAGTAGTCCCCACAAAATTTCAATGTAGGAAGTCCATGTAAGCATATATCTTGCACTTATAAGCTTTTTTATATGATAAAAAGTGGTTTTCAGACTTATTATAAACTTTTCTGGCTAAAAGAAGTCTTCAGAATAGTAAGTACATGTGTGCGCATTAACATTTTTATTGGATTGGCTGATGAAATTGTCATCGTCATACTGTGGATAAATATAGAATGGCGTTTAAAAATAAAATTGAAAGGAAGATGCACACATAAGAAGTTTTACCCGCAGTCAGGGGCATCTCTTTTCTTCACTGTAATACCTAGAAAAAAAAATCTTTAATAGTAATAACAGTAACAGTTTTATTCATACATTCTCCCATTTATGATCTGAAGTACCTGCAGCAGATCGTTGATGGATGGCAAGCACAGCTTTGACAGATGATGTTGAGTTATGAAAGACAGGTAGAAAACTGCAAGCATGTAAAATCCTGTGATGTATCCAATTTCTGGATACATCAAATAGACAAATAGATAACCAGTATTCCTAGATATGTCTGTGAGGTTTATTTTTTCCCCAACTAAATTCCATTCCATTAAGTTGAAATGTGTATTGTCATTGAATGAAAATGTCTGTTCAGAGAAAGCAAATAATTATCTTTATAATTTTGACTGTCTAAAGTGATTTTCATTTATCATTTATTTATCATACTATTCTATCTTAAAATGAAAACTTTTCAACATTTTGGAACTTTTTTTGTCTCCTTCAGTCATTTTTATTCCGATTGAAATAATAGTTTTTTCTTAAAAATTTACTGTCTGATATGAATTATTATATTTTTCAGACCTAGAATGAAAAAGTGGATTGAAAGTGTACACAGTTTAAGGCAGTACAGAGTTACCTCCCGGAATAAAACAACGTAAGCCAATCAGACAACAGTTAACTGAAAATGTGTGATACTTCTTTTACGGCCGCGTTGGTGATATATAAAGAGTCGCTGTTAGACGGAAAGTATTATTTAACTAATCACCACAAATAGTTAAACATGTCAGGTAGAGGAAAAGGAGGTAAAGGTCTAGGAAAAGGAGGCGCCAAGCGTCACAGGAAGGTGTTGCGTGATAACATCCAAGGTATCACCAAGCCAGCCATCCGTCGTTTAGCAAGAAGAGGTGGAGTAAAACGTATATCTGGACTCATCTATGAGGAAACCCGTGGTGTCCTTAAAGTTTTCTTGGAAAATGTCATCCGTGATGCTGTCACATACACAGAGCACGCCAAGAGGAAGACTGTCACTGCCATGGATGTTGTCTACGCTTTGAAACGTCAAGGACGTACCTTGTACGGATTCGGAGGTTAAACAGCCACCCAGCTAATATCAACAACGGCCCTTTTCAGGGCCACCAACATTTTTCAAAAAGAATCTTAGATTTGTTGTACATCGTTTTAAACAAAATCTTGAAATCAAAGCTTGCTCCCACTTCTATTCTTTTCTCTAATGTTCATGAATTTTTCAACCGTTTTTCTTGTTTTCCCTGATCCTGATCCGCAACTATTTTCTCTCTCTCGTTATACCCCCCCCCCCCCCCTTTTTTTTTTTAAATATCTGGCTTTCTTTTTAATTAACTTCCTTACTCTTACTCTTGTATTTATTTGAGAATTTATATTTCTGAAGGTTTATGAATACGTTCAAAGATCAAGTCCGTGCATTTGCCTACATGAAGAGAGAAAATTTCAAAACAAAATGCACGGACTTTTACACACAAAATCTGTAGATTCTGTTATATTCAATTATAGAGGTTTTTTTTGCGTGGTTTAAGATTAGGTAATGTTCTTGTTTCCGTGTAAAATAATTCTCGCAATATTTTTTTTCTCTCGAAAAGCAAAAGAAATCGTAAATTTATCAACTCTATTAATTGGAATGAAAGCACTGTTTTGTTCTTCATGATTTATGTATTTACGCTTTGTAGTTTTGACAGACAAATTAAATGCTACAGAATGAGTGAAATACACGTATATTTGTTATACAGATAGAAAGAAGAGAAAAGTAACCATATACTATTGAAATAGTTTGAAAGTGGTTATAGCTGGGGTTGGGATTTATAGCTTTGTTTAGAAGTTTGACATTGATGTACAACAAATGTAAATTCTTTTTGAAAAATGTTGGTGGCCCTGAAAA
>NC_086378.1:33974699-33998184 GCF_036588685.1 Mytilus trossulus
GCATCTCTTTTCTTCACTGTAATACCTAGAAAAAAAAATCTTTAATAGTAATAACAGTAACAGTTTTATTCATACATTCTCCCATTTATGATCTGAAGTACCTGCAGCAGATCGTTGATGGATGGCAAGCACAGCTTTGACAGATGATGTTGAGTTATGAAAGACAGGTAGAAAACTGCAAGCATGTAAAATCCTGTGATGTATCCAATTTCTGGATACATCAAATAGACAAATAGATAACCAGTATTCCTAGATATGTCTGTGAGGTTTATTTTTTCCCCAACTAAATTCCATTCCATTAAGTTGAAATGTGTATTGTCATTGAATGAAAATGTCTGTTCAGAGAAAGCAAATAATTATCTTTATAATTTTGACTGTCTAAAGTGATTTTCATTTATCATTTATTTATCATACTATTCTATCTTAAAATGAAAACTTTTCAACATTTTGGAACTTTTTTTGTCTCCTTCAGTCATTTTTATTCCGATTGAAATAATAGTTTTTTCTTAAAAATTTACTGTCTGATATGAATTATTATATTTTTCAGACCTAGAATGAAAAAGTGGATTGAAAGTGTACACAGTTTAAGGCAGTACAGAGTTACCTCCCGGAATAAAACAACGTAAGCCAATCAGACAACAGTTAACTGAAAATGTGTGATACTTCTTTTACGGCCGCGTTGGTGATATATAAAGAGTCGCTGTTAGACGGAAAGTATTATTTAACTAATCACCACAAATAGTTTAAACATGTCAGGTAGAGGAAAAGGAGGTAAAGGTCTAGGAAAAGGAGGCGCCAAGCGTCACAGGAAGGTGTTGCGTGATAACATCCAAGGTATCACCAAGCCAGCCATCCGTCGTTTAGCAAGAAGAGGTGGAGTAAAACGTATATCTGGACTCATCTATGAGGAAACCCGTGGTGTCCTTAAAGTTTTCTTGGAAAATGTCATCCGTGATGCTGTCACATACACAGAGCACGCCAAGAGGAAGACTGTCACTGCCATGGATGTTGTCTACGCTTTGAAACGTCAAGGACGTACCTTGTACGGATTCGGAGGTTAAACAGCCACCCAGCTAATATCAACAACGGCCCTTTTCAGGGCCACCAACATTTTTCAAAAAGAATCTTAGATTTGTTGTACATCGTTTTTAAACAAAATCTTGAAATCAAAGCTTGCTCCCACTTCTATTCTTTTCTCTAATGTTCATGAATTTTTCAACCGTTTTTCTTGTTTTCCCTGATCCTGATCCGCAACTATTTTCTCTCTCTCGTTATACCCCCCCCCCCCCCTTTTTTTTTTTAAATATCTGGCTTTCTTTTTAATTAACTTCCTTACTCTTACTCTTGTATTTATTTGAGAATTTATATTTCTGAAGGTTTATGAATACGTTCAAAGATCAAGTCCGTGCATTTGCCTACATGAAGAGAGAAAATTTCAAAACAAAATGCACGGACTTTTACACACAAAATCTGTAGATTCTGTTATATTCAATTATAGAGGTTTTTTTTTGCGTGGTTTAAGATTAGGTAATGTTCTTGTTTCCGTGTAAAATAATTCTCGCAATATTTTTTTTCTCTCGAAAAGCAAAAGAAATCGTAAATTTATCAACTCTATTAATTGGAATGAAAGCACTGTTTTGTTCTTCATGATTTATGTATTTACGCTTTGTAGTTTTGACAGACAAATTAAATGCTACAGAATGAGTGAAATACACGTATATTTGTTATACAGATAGAAAGAAGAGAAAAGTAACCATATACTATTGAAATAGTTTGAAAGTGGTTATAGCTGGGGTTGGGATTATAGCTTTGTTTAGAAGTTTGACATTGATGTACAACAAATGTAAATTCTTTTTGAAAAATGTTGGTGGCCCTGAAAAGGGCCGTTTGTGAAGTTATAAACTTCAGACTGTTTACTTGCTGCTGGTGTATTTAGTGACGGCTTTGGTACCTTCACTGACAGCGTGCTTGGCCAATTCTCCGGGTAAGAGAAGACGGACAGCGGTCTGGATCTCCCGGGATGTGATGGTAGATCTTTTGTTGTAGTGTGCCAATCGGGAAGCCTCTGCTGCGATTCTCTCGAAGATATCGTTGACGAAGCTGTTCATGATGGACATTGCCTTTGAGGACACTCCGGTGTCGGGGTGAACTTGTCTCAAGACTTTGTAGATGTAGATAGCATAGGATTCACGTCTCTTCCTCCTCCTTTTCTTATCACCGCCGGGTCTGGCAGTCTTTGCCTTGGTGACGGCCTTCTTGGCTCCTTTAGTTCCTACTTTGGGTGGCATGTTACTGGTTTGATAATCAAATAAGTAATGGTGAAAAATTATTTTCAATTTGTTTATATACTGGGCAAAACGGATTGAAAGATTTTATTAAACGCGAACCTCGGAGAGAGCACCCATAACATGTTGAATGTTCGGTAGCCTAACTGCTCGCAGAGAGCTTCGTTCTGATTGGTGTATAATAAAAACATCGTTCAATCCGTTTAGTGGGTATATAAGCTAAATTTTGAAGAAAAATTGTATCACTTTACTCAGTGTCGATCAACCAAATAGTACAAAATGTCAGGACGAGGAAAAGGAGGAAAAGCAAAAGCAAAGGCAAAGTCTAGGTCATCCCGTGCCGGACTTCAGTTCCCAGTCGGTCGTATCCACAGACTTTTGAGGAAAGGAAACTATGCCGAGAGAGTTGGTGCCGGTGCACCAGTGTACCTCGCAGCTGTCTTAGAATACTTAGCAGCTGAAGTATTGGAGTTGGCAGGAAACGCCGCTCGTGACAACAAGAAGAGCAGAATCATTCCCCGTCATCTCCAGTTGGCCATCAGAAACGACGAAGAGTTGAACAAACTCTTGTCTGGTGTCACCATTGCCCAGGGAGGTGTTTTACCAAACATCCAGGCTGTACTTCTGCCAAAGAAGACCCAGAAAGCTGCCAAGTAAAAAGTGGATATATCGGATTACTCACTTAACAACGGCCCTTTTCAGGGCCACCAATATTTTTCAAAAAGAGTCTAAAATTGTTGTACATCTTAGTAATACTTTATTCCCCATACATAATTGAAAAAAATATATTCTACTACATAACAAATAAAAAATGTCTAAAATATAAATGTCCCTTCTTCCGTGATTCTTCTTTTCTTCTCTCTCTAACGCATCCCATTTAAGTACAGTTCTTATAGCATAACACTAAGTCTAGTAACTTTTTCAGTCTTCTTCATCAGAACATTTATTGTCGTACTTTCTGACTCTTTGAACCCACAAGTAGCTCAGTTAAATCATATAATGTTTGTCGGGGGGAAAAAAAACCACTGATAGTATTTATATTTAATACTAGTCTGCTCTCTTCTTTCTCTCTCTTGGTTATTGATGCGAGCATGCTTAGATTCATCTGAGAAGGTGTGTGGTTTTTTTTTATTATTATAATTATTTATAGTTTTTGTTAACATTATCTCTTTCGTCAACACTTTTATATATGATATGTACTTTCCATTCTTTTCCTTTTTCCATTTTTTTCAGCATCTCTCTCTCTGTCTTTCTGTCTTTATTTAGTTATTGTTTGTGTATTAAAGATGTGGAATTGATGTAAGCACACCGACAATCAGACAATGTGACAAATGTGCCCAGCCCAAATGAAAATCATACCACATCTTCTTTTTTTATATTAAATATACATAAATATGACATAATACAACAATAAAGAAACTCAGCCGATCCGCACAATGTCATGTCGGGAATGTGTAATTCCATTTGTTTCTGTTTTTTTATTTTTATTTCGCTTTGTTTGTGTTATAACTGCATTTTATTTTTATTTTTTCCTGTTTTTATTTTTCGTTCCTTTCCTTAATGTTTCTGCATGTATTTTGACCTTTTTTCATTATTATTATTTTTCTTCTTCAGATTTATCATATTGAAACCGTGACACTAATTTACTATTGTTGAGCTATGAGGGATGATCAGAAACTGTAATTATGAATGAAAAAAGGGGGCATTTTTACTGTCAGCTTGGGTTGAGCAGTTTTTCAGTAAAAAATGGATTGAAAACTGTCAAAGTCCCTTACAAATCAGTCCAATCAGATTTAAGATATGCGGACCAATCAACGCCAGCTTTATGTAAGTGGTGATCCAATCGTCACCGTGATTTCAATCCTCCCGGCAAGCACAAAAACACATTCACCGAAATTTTCAAGTATTCTTTCTGTAGCAAATCGTCCACAGAGCTAATAATCATGGCACGAACAAAGCAAACTGCACGTAAATCCACCGGAGGTAAAGCTCCAAGAAAACAACTTGCCACCAAGGCCGCCCGTAAGAGCGCACCTGCAACCGGTGGAGTCAAGAAACCACATAGATACAGGCCAGGAACAGTCGCTCTCCGAGAAATCAGGAGATACCAGAAGAGCACAGAGCTCCTCATCAGGAAACTCCCCTTCCAGAGATTAGTCCGTGAAATCGCCCAGGACTTCAAAACTGATCTCCGATTCCAGAGTTCAGCCGTCATGGCCCTACAGGAAGCCAGCGAAGCCTACTTGGTCGGTCTCTTCGAGGATACCAACTTGTGCGCAATCCACGCCAAGAGAGTAACCATCATGCCAAAGGATATCCAATTGGCCCGAAGAATCCGTGGAGAACGTGCTTAAGAAGTGTGATTTTTTCACCAAAACATAACGGCCCTTTTCAGGGCCACCAATATTTTTCAAAAAGAATCTATAAATTGTTGTACATGAAAATTAGAAACATAGCCGAACCCCTCTTTTCCCCATCTCTCTCTCTCTCTTTTATTTCTTCTTGTTGAATCCATCTATATGCAAAGCAATACATAGACAAAAAATAAATTTTATGATATATATATACACACAAGTCTCATCACAAAAAAAAGGGGGGTGTTTGTTTATCATGGTACATGTATGTCCTTGTGTGTAGAATATTAAATAGTACATTATATAAAAAAAGATCAACATATAAATGTTTCTATCTGTACTTCTGTTCTTTTCTTTTCTTCGCTTGTTTTGTCTTGTCTTCTTTTGATGTATTATTTACACCAGTAGTCTAGACCAAAGAAAGAGAACCACCAACTGGCCAAAATATAACCTTTTTTTTTAAGTTAGAGTTTAAATATCTTGTATAATTCATTAATTTGAATATTTCTTTTAGAAAAGCTGATATTACAGGGTACTTTTATCAAAAATTTAGAGCTCTTTTTCAGTCAGAATTGTAAAGAATTTTTTTATCATGTATGTAGTAATATATTTTGTCCACTTTAGAGTCTTGTCTTGCTGCTAGTTAACAAAATCATGAAATTTCTATTTAAATTAATATAATTTCGGTACGGGTCCAAGTAGTCCCCACAAAATTTCAATGTAGGAAGTCCATGTAAGCATATATCTTGCACTTATAAGCTTTTTTATATGATAAAAAGTGGTTTTCAGACTTATTATAAACTTTTCTGGCTAAAAGAAGTCTTCAGAATAGTAAGTACATGTGTGCGCATTAACATTTTTATTGGATTGGCTGATGAAATTGTCATCGTCATACTGTGGATAAATATAGAATGGCGTTTAAAAATAAAATTGAAAGGAAGATGCACACATAAGAAGTTTTACCCGCAGTCAGGGGCATCTCTTTTCTTCACTGTAATACCTAGAAAAAAAAATCTTTAATAGTAATAACAGTAACAGTTTTATTCATACATTCTCCCATTTATGATCTGAAGTACCTGCAGCAGATCGTTGATGGATGGCAAGCACAGCTTTGACAGATGATGTTGAGTTATGAAAGACAGGTAGAAAACTGCAAGCATGTAAAATCCTGTGATGTATCCAATTTCTGGATACATCAAATAGACAAATAGATAACCAGTATTCCTAGATATGTCTGTGAGGTTTATTTTTTCCCCAACTAAATTCCATTCCATTAAGTTGAAATGTGTATTGTCATTGAATGAAAATGTCTGTTCAGAGAAAGCAAATAATTATCTTTATAATTTTGACTGTCTAAAGTGATTTTCATTTATCATTTATTTATCATACTATTCTATCTTAAAATGAAAACTTTTCAACATTTTGGAACTTTTTTTGTCTCCTTCAGTCATTTTTATTCCGATTGAAATAATAGTTTTTTCTTAAAAATTTACTGTCTGATATGAATTATTATATTTTTCAGACCTAGAATGAAAAAGTGGATTGAAAGTGTACACAGTTTAAGGCAGTACAGAGTTACCTCCCGGAATAAAACAACGTAAGCCAATCAGACAACAGTTAACTGAAAATGTGTGATACTTCTTTTACGGCCGCGTTGGTGATATATAAAGAGTCGCTGTTAGACGGAAAGTATTATTTAACTAATCACCACAAATAGTTAAACATGTCAGGTAGAGGAAAAGGAGGTAAAGGTCTAGGAAAAGGAGGCGCCAAGCGTCACAGGAAGGTGTTGCGTGATAACATCCAAGGTATCACCAAGCCAGCCATCCGTCGTTTAGCAAGAAGAGGTGGAGTAAAACGTATATCTGGACTCATCTATGAGGAAACCCGTGGTGTCCTTAAAGTTTTCTTGGAAAATGTCATCCGTGATGCTGTCACATACACAGAGCACGCCAAGAGGAAGACTGTCACTGCCATGGATGTTGTCTACGCTTTGAAACGTCAAGGACGTACCTTGTACGGATTCGGAGGTTAAACAGCCACCCAGCTAATATCAACAACGGCCCTTTTCAGGGCCACCAACATTTTTCAAAAAGAATCTTAGATTTGTTGTACATCGTTTTAAACAAAATCTTGAAATCAAAGCTTGCTCCCACTTCTATTCTTTTCTCTAATGTTCATGAATTTTTCAACCGTTTTTCTTGTTTTCCCTGATCCTGATCCGCAACTATTTTCTCTCTCTCGTTATACCCCCCCCCCCCCCCCTTTTTTTTTTTAAATATCTGGCTTTCTTTTTAATTAACTTCCTTACTCTTACTCTTGTATTTATTTGAGAATTTATATTTCTGAAGGTTTATGAATACGTTCAAAGATCAAGTCCGTGCATTTGCCTACATGAAGAGAGAAAATTTCAAAACAAAATGCACGGACTTTTACACACAAAATCTGTAGATTCTGTTATATTCAATTATAGAGGTTTTTTTTGCGTGGTTTAAGATTAGGTAATGTTCTTGTTTCCGTGTAAAATAATTCTCGCAATATTTTTTTTCTCTCGAAAAGCAAAAGAAATCGTAAATTTATCAACTCTATTAATTGGAATGAAAGCACTGTTTTGTTCTTCATGATTTATGTATTTACGCTTTGTAGTTTTGACAGACAAATTAAATGCTACAGAATGAGTGAAATACACGTATATTTGTTATACAGATAGAAAGAAGAGAAAAGTAACCATATACTATTGAAATAGTTTGAAAGTGGTTATAGCTGGGGTTGGGATTTATAGCTTTGTTTAGAAGTTTGACATTGATGTACAACAAATGTAAATTCTTTTTGAAAAATGTTGGTGGCCCTGAAAAGGGCCGTTTGTGAAGTTATAAACTTCAGACTGTTTACTTGCTGCTGGTGTATTTAGTGACGGCTTTGGTACCTTCACTGACAGCGTGCTTGGCCAATTCTCCGGGTAAGAGAAGACGGACAGCGGTCTGGATCTCCCGGGATGTGATGGTAGATCTTTTGTTGTAGTGTGCCAATCGGGAAGCCTCTGCTGCGATTCTCTCGAAGATATCGTTGACGAAGCTGTTCATGATGGACATTGCCTTTGAGGACACTCCGGTGTCGGGGTGAACTTGTCTCAAGACTTTGTAGATGTAGATAGCATAGGATTCACGTCTCTTCCTCCTCCTTTTCTTATCACCGCCGGGTCTGGCAGTCTTTGCCTTGGTGACGGCCTTCTTGGCTCCTTTAGTTCCTACTTTGGGTGGCATGTTACTGGTTTGATAATCAAATAAGTAATGGTGAAAAATTATTTTCAATTTGTTTATATACTGGGCAAAACGGATTGAAAGATTTTATTAAACGCGAACCTCGGAGAGAGCACCCATAACATGTTGAATGTTCGGTAGCCTAACTGCTCGCAGAGAGCTTCGTTCTGATTGGTGTATAATAAAAACATCGTTCAATCCGTTTAGTGGGTATATAAGCTAAATTTTGAAGAAAAATTGTATCACTTTACTCAGTGTCGATCAACCAAATAGTACAAAATGTCAGGACGAGGAAAAGGAGGAAAAGCAAAAGCAAAGGCAAAGTCTAGGTCATCCCGTGCCGGACTTCAGTTCCCAGTCGGTCGTATCCACAGACTTTTGAGGAAAGGAAACTATGCCGAGAGAGTTGGTGCCGGTGCACCAGTGTACCTCGCAGCTGTCTTAGAATACTTAGCAGCTGAAGTATTGGAGTTGGCAGGAAACGCCGCTCGTGACAACAAGAAGAGCAGAATCATTCCCCGTCATCTCCAGTTGGCCATCAGAAACGACGAAGAGTTGAACAAACTCTTGTCTGGTGTCACCATTGCCCAGGGAGGTGTTTTACCAAACATCCAGGCTGTACTTCTGCCAAAGAAGACCCAGAAAGCTGCCAAGTAAAAAGTGGATATATCGGATTACTCACTTAACAACGGCCCTTTTCAGGGCCACCAATATTTTTCAAAAAGAGTCTAAAATTGTTGTACATCTTAGTAATACTTTATTCCCCATACATAATTGAAAAAAATATATTCTACTACATAACAAATAAAAAATGTCTAAAATATAAATGTCCCTTCTTCCGTGATTCTTCTTTTCTTCTCTCTCTAACGCATCCCATTTAAGTACAGTTCTTATAGCATAACACTAAGTCTAGTAACTTTTTCAGTCTTCTTCATCAGAACATTTATTGTCGTACTTTCTGACTCTTTGAACCCACAAGTAGCTCAGTTAAATCATATAATGTTTGTCGGGGGGAAAAAAAACCACTGATAGTATTTATATTTAATACTAGTCTGCTCTCTTCTTTCTCTCTCTTGGTTATTGATGCGAGCATGCTTAGATTCATCTGAGAAGGTGTGTGGTTTTTTTTTATTATTATAATTATTTATAGTTTTTGTTAACATTATCTCTTTCGTCAACACTTTTATATATGATATGTACTTTCCATTCTTTTCCTTTTTCCATTTTTTTCAGCATCTCTCTCTCTGTCTTTCTGTCTTTATTTAGTTATTGTTTGTGTATTAAAGATGTGGAATTGATGTAAGCACACCGACAATCAGACAATGTGACAAATGTGCCCAGCCCAAATGAAAATCATACCACATCTTCTTTTTTTATATTAAATATACATAAATATGACATAATACAACAATAAAGAAACTCAGCCGATCCGCACAATGTCATGTCGGGAATGTGTAATTCCATTTGTTTCTGTTTTTTTATTTTTATTTCGCTTTGTTTGTGTTATAACTGCATTTTATTTTTATTTTTTCCTGTTTTTATTTTTCGTTCCTTTCCTTAATGTTTCTGCATGTATTTTGACCTTTTTTCATTATTATTATTTTTCTTCTTCAGATTTATCATATTGAAACCGTGACACTAATTTACTATTGTTGAGCTATGAGGGATGATCAGAAACTGTAATTATGAATGAAAAAAGGGGGCATTTTTACTGTCAGCTTGGGTTGAGCAGTTTTTCAGTAAAAAATGGATTGAAAACTGTCAAAGTCCCTTACAAATCAGTCCAATCAGATTTAAGATATGCGGACCAATCAACGCCAGCTTTATGTAAGTGGTGATCCAATCGTCACCGTGATTTCAATCCTCCCGGCAAGCACAAAAACACATTCACCGAAATTTTCAAGTATTCTTTCTGTAGCAAATCGTCCACAGAGCTAATAATCATGGCACGAACAAAGCAAACTGCACGTAAATCCACCGGAGGTAAAGCTCCAAGAAAACAACTTGCCACCAAGGCCGCCCGTAAGAGCGCACCTGCAACCGGTGGAGTCAAGAAACCACATAGATACAGGCCAGGAACAGTCGCTCTCCGAGAAATCAGGAGATACCAGAAGAGCACAGAGCTCCTCATCAGGAAACTCCCCTTCCAGAGATTAGTCCGTGAAATCGCCCAGGACTTCAAAACTGATCTCCGATTCCAGAGTTCAGCCGTCATGGCCCTACAGGAAGCCAGCGAAGCCTACTTGGTCGGTCTCTTCGAGGATACCAACTTGTGCGCAATCCACGCCAAGAGAGTAACCATCATGCCAAAGGATATCCAATTGGCCCGAAGAATCCGTGGAGAACGTGCTTAAGAAGTGTGATTTTTTCACCAAAACATAACGGCCCTTTTCAGGGCCACCAATATTTTTCAAAAAGAATCTATAAATTGTTGTACATGAAAATTAGAAACATAGCCGAACCCCTCTTTTCCCCATCTCTCTCTCTCTCTTTTATTTCTTCTTGTTGAATCCATCTATATGCAAAGCAATACATAGACAAAAAATAAATTTTATGATATATATATACACACAAGTCTCATCACAAAAAAAAGGGGGGTGTTTGTTTATCATGGTACATGTATGTCCTTGTGTGTAGAATATTAAATAGTACATTATATAAAAAAAGATCAACATATAAATGTTTCTATCTGTACTTCTGTTCTTTTCTTTTCTTCGCTTGTTTTGTCTTGTCTTCTTTTGATGTATTATTTACACCAGTAGTCTAGACCAAAGAAAGAGAACCACCAACTGGCCAAAATATAACCTTTTTTTTTAAGTTAGAGTTTAAATATCTTGTATAATTCATTAATTTGAATATTTCTTTTAGAAAAGCTGATATTACAGGGTACTTTTATCAAAAATTTAGAGCTCTTTTTCAGTCAGAATTGTAAAGAATTTTTTTATCATGTATGTAGTAATATATTTTGTCCACTTTAGAGTCTTGTCTTGCTGCTAGTTAACAAAATCATGAAATTTCTATTTAAATTAATATAATTTCGGTACGGGTCCAAGTAGTCCCCACAAAATTTCAATGTAGGAAGTCCATGTAAGCATATATCTTGCACTTATAAGCTTTTTTATATGATAAAAAGTGGTTTTCAGACTTATTATAAACTTTTCTGGCTAAAAGAAGTCTTCAGAATAGTAAGTACATGTGTGCGCATTAACATTTTTATTGGATTGGCTGATGAAATTGTCATCGTCATACTGTGGATAAATATAGAATGGCGTTTAAAAATAAAATTGAAAGGAAGATGCACACATAAGAAGTTTTACCCGCAGTCAGGGGCATCTCTTTTCTTCACTGTAATACCTAGAAAAAAAAATCTTTAATAGTAATAACAGTAACAGTTTTATTCATACATTCTCCCATTTATGATCTGAAGTACCTGCAGCAGATCGTTGATGGATGGCAAGCACAGCTTTGACAGATGATGTTGAGTTATGAAAGACAGGTAGAAAACTGCAAGCATGTAAAATCCTGTGATGTATCCAATTTCTGGATACATCAAATAGACAAATAGATAACCAGTATTCCTAGATATGTCTGTGAGGTTTATTTTTTCCCCAACTAAATTCCATTCCATTAAGTTGAAATGTGTATTGTCATTGAATGAAAATGTCTGTTCAGAGAAAGCAAATAATTATCTTTATAATTTTGACTGTCTAAAGTGATTTTCATTTATCATTTATTTATCATACTATTCTATCTTAAAATGAAAACTTTTCAACATTTTGGAACTTTTTTTGTCTCCTTCAGTCATTTTTATTCCGATTGAAATAATAGTTTTTTCTTAAAAATTTACTGTCTGATATGAATTATTATATTTTTCAGACCTAGAATGAAAAAGTGGATTGAAAGTGTACACAGTTTAAGGCAGTACAGAGTTACCTCCCGGAATAAAACAACGTAAGCCAATCAGACAACAGTTAACTGAAAATGTGTGATACTTCTTTTACGGCCGCGTTGGTGATATATAAAGAGTCGCTGTTAGACGGAAAGTATTATTTAACTAATCACCACAAATAGTTAAACATGTCAGGTAGAGGAAAAGGAGGTAAAGGTCTAGGAAAAGGAGGCGCCAAGCGTCACAGGAAGGTGTTGCGTGATAACATCCAAGGTATCACCAAGCCAGCCATCCGTCGTTTAGCAAGAAGAGGTGGAGTAAAACGTATATCTGGACTCATCTATGAGGAAACCCGTGGTGTCCTTAAAGTTTTCTTGGAAAATGTCATCCGTGATGCTGTCACATACACAGAGCACGCCAAGAGGAAGACTGTCACTGCCATGGATGTTGTCTACGCTTTGAAACGTCAAGGACGTACCTTGTACGGATTCGGAGGTTAAACAGCCACCCAGCTAATATCAACAACGGCCCTTTTCAGGGCCACCAACATTTTTCAAAAAGAATCTTAGATTTGTTGTACATCGTTTTAAACAAAATCTTGAAA
Source organism: Mytilus trossulus (assembly GCF_036588685.1). Classification (NCBI taxonomy): domain Eukaryota; kingdom Metazoa; phylum Mollusca; class Bivalvia; order Mytilida; family Mytilidae; genus Mytilus; species Mytilus trossulus. The sequence continues at coordinate 33,987,092 of NC_086378.1, forward strand.
TCAAAGCTTGCTCCCACTTCTATTCTTTTCTCTAATGTTCATGAATTTTTCAACCGTTTTTCTTGTTTTCCCTGATCCTGATCCGCAACTATTTTCTCTCTCTCGTTATACACCCCCCCCCCCCCCCCTTTTTTTTTTTAAATATCTGGCTTTCTTTTTAATTAACTTCCTTACTCTTACTCTTGTATTTATTTGAGAATTTATATTTCTGAAGGTTTATGAATACGTTCAAAGATCAAGTCCGTGCATTTGCCTACATGAAGAGAGAAAATTTCAAAACAAAATGCACGGACTTTTACACACAAAATCTGTAGATTCTGTTATATTCAATTATAGAGGTTTTTTTTGCGTGGTTTAAGATTAGGTAATGTTCTTGTTTCCGTGTAAAATAATTCTCGCAATATTTTTTTTCTCTCGAAAAGCAAAAGAAATCGTAAATTTATCAACTCTATTAATTGGAATGAAAGCACTGTTTTGTTCTTCATGATTTATGTATTTACGCTTTGTAGTTTTGACAGACAAATTAAATGCTACAGAATGAGTGAAATACACGTATATTTGTTATACAGATAGAAAGAAGAGAAAAGTAACCATATACTATTGAAATAGTTTGAAAGTGGTTATAGCTGGGGTTGGGATTTATAGCTTTGTTTAGAAGTTTGACATTGATGTACAACAAATGTAAATTCTTTTTGAAAAATGTTGGTGGCCCTGAAAAGGGCCGTTTGTGAAGTTATAAACTTCAGACTGTTTACTTGCTGCTGGTGTATTTAGTGACGGCTTTGGTACCTTCACTGACAGCGTGCTTGGCCAATTCTCCGGGTAAGAGAAGACGGACAGCGGTCTGGATCTCCCGGGATGTGATGGTAGATCTTTTGTTGTAGTGTGCCAATCGGGAAGCCTCTGCTGCGATTCTCTCGAAGATATCGTTGACGAAGCTGTTCATGATGGACATTGCCTTTGAGGACACTCCGGTGTCGGGGTGAACTTGTCTCAAGACTTTGTAGATGTAGATAGCATAGGATTCACGTCTCTTCCTCCTCCTTTTCTTATCACCGCCGGGTCTGGCAGTCTTTGCCTTGGTGACGGCCTTCTTGGCTCCTTTAGTTCCTACTTTGGGTGGCATGTTACTGGTTTGATAATCAAATAAGTAATGGTGAAAAATTATTTTCAATTTGTTTATATACTGGGCAAAACGGATTGAAAGATTTTATTAAACGCGAACCTCGGAGAGAGCACCCATAACATGTTGAATGTTCGGTAGCCTAACTGCTCGCAGAGAGCTTCGTTCTGATTGGTGTATAATAAAAACATCGTTCAATCCGTTTAGTGGGTATATAAGCTAAATTTTGAAGAAAAATTGTATCACTTTACTCAGTGTCGATCAACCAAATAGTACAAAATGTCAGGACGAGGAAAAGGAGGAAAAGCAAAAGCAAAGGCAAAGTCTAGGTCATCCCGTGCCGGACTTCAGTTCCCAGTCGGTCGTATCCACAGACTTTTGAGGAAAGGAAACTATGCCGAGAGAGTTGGTGCCGGTGCACCAGTGTACCTCGCAGCTGTCTTAGAATACTTAGCAGCTGAAGTATTGGAGTTGGCAGGAAACGCCGCTCGTGACAACAAGAAGAGCAGAATCATTCCCCGTCATCTCCAGTTGGCCATCAGAAACGACGAAGAGTTGAACAAACTCTTGTCTGGTGTCACCATTGCCCAGGGAGGTGTTTTACCAAACATCCAGGCTGTACTTCTGCCAAAGAAGACCCAGAAAGCTGCCAAGTAAAAAGTGGATATATCGGATTACTCACTTAACAACGGCCCTTTTCAGGGCCACCAATATTTTTCAAAAAGAGTCTAAAATTGTTGTACATCTTAGTAATACTTTATTCCCCATACATAATTGAAAAAAATATATTCTACTACATAACAAATAAAAAATGTCTAAAATATAAATGTCCCTTCTTCCGTGATTCTTCTTTTCTTCTCTCTCTAACGCATCCCATTTAAGTACAGTTCTTATAGCATAACACTAAGTCTAGTAACTTTTTCAGTCTTCTTCATCAGAACATTTATTGTCGTACTTTCTGACTCTTTGAACCCACAAGTAGCTCAGTTAAATCATATAATGTTTGTCGGGGGGAAAAAAAACCACTGATAGTATTTATATTTAATACTAGTCTGCTCTCTTCTTTCTCTCTCTTGGTTATTGATGCGAGCATGCTTAGATTCATCTGAGAAGGTGTGTGGTTTTTTTTTATTATTATAATTATTTATAGTTTTTGTTAACATTATCTCTTTCGTCAACACTTTTATATATGATATGTACTTTCCATTCTTTTCCTTTTTCCATTTTTTTCAGCATCTCTCTCTCTGTCTTTCTGTCTTTATTTAGTTATTGTTTGTGTATTAAAGATGTGGAATTGATGTAAGCACACCGACAATCAGACAATGTGACAAATGTGCCCAGCCCAAATGAAAATCATACCACATCTTCTTTTTTTATATTAAATATACATAAATATGACATAATACAACAATAAAGAAACTCAGCCGATCCGCACAATGTCATGTCGGGAATGTGTAATTCCATTTGTTTCTGTTTTTTTATTTTTATTTCGCTTTGTTTGTGTTATAACTGCATTTTATTTTTATTTTTTCCTGTTTTTATTTTTCGTTCCTTTCCTTAATGTTTCTGCATGTATTTTGACCTTTTTTCATTATTATTATTTTTCTTCTTCAGATTTATCATATTGAAACCGTGACACTAATTTACTATTGTTGAGCTATGAGGGATGATCAGAAACTGTAATTATGAATGAAAAAAGGGGGCATTTTTACTGTCAGCTTGGGTTGAGCAGTTTTTCAGTAAAAAATGGATTGAAAACTGTCAAAGTCCCTTACAAATCAGTCCAATCAGATTTAAGATATGCGGACCAATCAACGCCAGCTTTATGTAAGTGGTGATCCAATCGTCACCGTGATTTCAATCCTCCCGGCAAGCACAAAAACACATTCACCGAAATTTTCAAGTATTCTTTCTGTAGCAAATCGTCCACAGAGCTAATAATCATGGCACGAACAAAGCAAACTGCACGTAAATCCACCGGAGGTAAAGCTCCAAGAAAACAACTTGCCACCAAGGCCGCCCGTAAGAGCGCACCTGCAACCGGTGGAGTCAAGAAACCACATAGATACAGGCCAGGAACAGTCGCTCTCCGAGAAATCAGGAGATACCAGAAGAGCACAGAGCTCCTCATCAGGAAACTCCCCTTCCAGAGATTAGTCCGTGAAATCGCCCAGGACTTCAAAACTGATCTCCGATTCCAGAGTTCAGCCGTCATGGCCCTACAGGAAGCCAGCGAAGCCTACTTGGTCGGTCTCTTCGAGGATACCAACTTGTGCGCAATCCACGCCAAGAGAGTAACCATCATGCCAAAGGATATCCAATTGGCCCGAAGAATCCGTGGAGAACGTGCTTAAGAAGTGTGATTTTTTCACCAAAACATAACGGCCCTTTTCAGGGCCACCAATATTTTTCAAAAAGAATCTATAAATTGTTGTACATGAAAATTAGAAACATAGCCGAACCCCTCTTTTCCCCATCTCTCTCTCTCTCTTTTATTTCTTCTTGTTGAATCCATCTATATGCAAAGCAATACATAGACAAAAAATAAATTTTATGATATATATATACACACAAGTCTCATCACAAAAAAAAGGGGGGTGTTTGTTTATCATGGTACATGTATGTCCTTGTGTGTAGAATATTAAATAGTACATTATATAAAAAAAGATCAACATATAAATGTTTCTATCTGTACTTCTGTTCTTTTCTTTTCTTCGCTTGTTTTGTCTTGTCTTCTTTTGATGTATTATTTACACCAGTAGTCTAGACCAAAGAAAGAGAACCACCAACTGGCCAAAATATAACCTTTTTTTTTAAGTTAGAGTTTAAATATCTTGTATAATTCATTAATTTGAATATTTCTTTTAGAAAAGCTGATATTACAGGGTACTTTTATCAAAAATTTAGAGCTCTTTTTCAGTCAGAATTGTAAAGAATTTTTTTATCATGTATGTAGTAATATATTTTGTCCACTTTAGAGTCTTGTCTTGCTGCTAGTTAACAAAATCATGAAATTTCTATTTAAATTAATATAATTTCGGTACGGGTCCAAGTAGTCCCCACAAAATTTCAATGTAGGAAGTCCATGTAAGCATATATCTTGCACTTATAAGCTTTTTTATATGATAAAAAGTGGTTTTCAGACTTATTATAAACTTTTCTGGCTAAAAGAAGTCTTCAGAATAGTAAGTACATGTGTGCGCATTAACATTTTTATTGGATTGGCTGATGAAATTGTCATCGTCATACTGTGGATAAATATAGAATGGCGTTTAAAAATAAAATTGAAAGGAAGATGCACACATAAGAAGTTTTACCCGCAGTCAGGGGCATCTCTTTTCTTCACTGTAATACCTAGAAAAAAAAATCTTTAATAGTAATAACAGTAACAGTTTTATTCATACATTCTCCCATTTATGATCTGAAGTACCTGCAGCAGATCGTTGATGGATGGCAAGCACAGCTTTGACAGATGATGTTGAGTTATGAAAGACAGGTAGAAAACTGCAAGCATGTAAAATCCTGTGATGTATCCAATTTCTGGATACATCAAATAGACAAATAGATAACCAGTATTCCTAGATATGTCTGTGAGGTTTATTTTTTCCCCAACTAAATTCCATTCCATTAAGTTGAAATGTGTATTGTCATTGAATGAAAATGTCTGTTCAGAGAAAGCAAATAATTATCTTTATAATTTTGACTGTCTAAAGTGATTTTCATTTATCATTTATTTATCATACTATTCTATCTTAAAATGAAAACTTTTCAACATTTTGGAACTTTTTTTGTCTCCTTCAGTCATTTTTATTCCGATTGAAATAATAGTTTTTTCTTAAAAATTTACTGTCTGATATGAATTATTATATTTTTCAGACCTAGAATGAAAAAGTGGATTGAAAGTGTACACAGTTTAAGGCAGTACAGAGTTACCTCCCGGAATAAAACAACGTAAGCCAATCAGACAACAGTTAACTGAAAATGTGTGATACTTCTTTTACGGCCGCGTTGGTGATATATAAAGAGTCGCTGTTAGACGGAAAGTATTATTTAACTAATCACCACAAATAGTTAAACATGTCAGGTAGAGGAAAAGGAGGTAAAGGTCTAGGAAAAGGAGGCGCCAAGCGTCACAGGAAGGTGTTGCGTGATAACATCCAAGGTATCACCAAGCCAGCCATCCGTCGTTTAGCAAGAAGAGGTGGAGTAAAACGTATATCTGGACTCATCTATGAGGAAACCCGTGGTGTCCTTAAAGTTTTCTTGGAAAATGTCATCCGTGATGCTGTCACATACACAGAGCACGCCAAGAGGAAGACTGTCACTGCCATGGATGTTGTCTACGCTTTGAAACGTCAAGGACGTACCTTGTACGGATTCGGAGGTTAAACAGCCACCCAGCTAATATCAACAACGGCCCTTTTCAGGGCCACCAACATTTTTCAAAAAGAATCTTAGATTTGTTGTACATCGTTTTAAACAAAATCTTGAAATCAAAGCTTGCTCCCACTTCTATTCTTTTCTCTAATGTTCATGAATTTTTCAACCGTTTTTCTTGTTTTCCCTGATCCTGATCCGCAACTATTTTCTCTCTCTCGTTATACCCCCCCCCCCCCCCTTTTTTTTTTTAAATATCTGGCTTTCTTTTTAATTAACTTCCTTACTCTTACTCTTGTATTTATTTGAGAATTTATATTTCTGAAGGTTTATGAATACGTTCAAAGATCAAGTCCGTGCATTTGCCTACATGAAGAGAGAAAATTTCAAAACAAAATGCACGGACTTTTACACACAAAATCTGTAGATTCTGTTATATTCAATTATAGAGGTTTTTTTTGCGTGGTTTAAGATTAGGTAATGTTCTTGTTTCCGTGTAAAATAATTCTCGCAATATTTTTTTTCTCTCGAAAAGCAAAAGAAATCGTAAATTTATCAACTCTATTAATTGGAATGAAAGCACTGTTTTGTTCTTCATGATTTATGTATTTACGCTTTGTAGTTTTGACAGACAAATTAAATGCTACAGAATGAGTGAAATACACGTATATTTGTTATACAGATAGAAAGAAGAGAAAAGTAACCATATACTATTGAAATAGTTTGAAAGTGGTTATAGCTGGGGTTGGGATTTATAGCTTTGTTTAGAAGTTTGACATTGATGTACAACAAATGTAAATTCTTTTTGAAAAATGTTGGTGGCCCTGAAAAGGGCCGTTTGTGAAGTTATAAACTTCAGACTGTTTACTTGCTGCTGGTGTATTTAGTGACGGCTTTGGTACCTTCACTGACAGCGTGCTTGGCCAATTCTCCGGGTAAGAGAAGACGGACAGCGGTCTGGATCTCCCGGGATGTGATGGTAGATCTTTTGTTGTAGTGTGCCAATCGGGAAGCCTCTGCTGCGATTCTCTCGAAGATATCGTTGACGAAGCTGTTCATGATGGACATTGCCTTTGAGGACACTCCGGTGTCGGGGTGAACTTGTCTCAAGACTTTGTAGATGTAGATAGCATAGGATTCACGTCTCTTCCTCCTCCTTTTCTTATCACCGCCGGGTCTGGCAGTCTTTGCCTTGGTGACGGCCTTCTTGGCTCCTTTAGTTCCTACTTTGGGTGGCATGTTACTGGTTTGATAATCAAATAAGTAATGGTGAAAAATTATTTTCAATTTGTTTATATACTGGGCAAAACGGATTGAAAGATTTTATTAAACGCGAACCTCGGAGAGAGCACCCATAACATGTTGAATGTTCGGTAGCCTAACTGCTCGCAGAGAGCTTCGTTCTGATTGGTGTATAATAAAAACATCGTTCAATCCGTTTAGTGGGTATATAAGCTAAATTTTGAAGAAAAATTGTATCACTTTACTCAGTGTCGATCAACCAAATAGTACAAAATGTCAGGACGAGGAAAAGGAGGAAAAGCAAAAGCAAAGGCAAAGTCTAGGTCATCCCGTGCCGGACTTCAGTTCCCAGTCGGTCGTATCCACAGACTTTTGAGGAAAGGAAACTATGCCGAGAGAGTTGGTGCCGGTGCACCAGTGTACCTCGCAGCTGTCTTAGAATACTTAGCAGCTGAAGTATTGGAGTTGGCAGGAAACGCCGCTCGTGACAACAAGAAGAGCAGAATCATTCCCCGTCATCTCCAGTTGGCCATCAGAAACGACGAAGAGTTGAACAAACTCTTGTCTGGTGTCACCATTGCCCAGGGAGGTGTTTTACCAAACATCCAGGCTGTACTTCTGCCAAAGAAGACCCAGAAAGCTGCCAAGTAAAAAGTGGATATATCGGATTACTCACTTAACAACGGCCCTTTTCAGGGCCACCAATATTTTTCAAAAAGAGTCTAAAATTGTTGTACATCTTAGTAATACTTTATTCCCCATACATAATTGAAAAAAATATATTCTACTACATAACAAATAAAAAATGTCTAAAATATAAATGTCCCTTCTTCCGTGATTCTTCTTTTCTTCTCTCTCTAACGCATCCCATTTAAGTACAGTTCTTATAGCATAACACTAAGTCTAGTAACTTTTTCAGTCTTCTTCATCAGAACATTTATTGTCGTACTTTCTGACTCTTTGAACCCACAAGTAGCTCAGTTAAATCATATAATGTTTGTCGGGGGGAAAAAAAACCACTGATAGTATTTATATTTAATACTAGTCTGCTCTCTTCTTTCTCTCTCTTGGTTATTGATGCGAGCATGCTTAGATTCATCTGAGAAGGTGTGTGGTTTTTTTTTATTATTATAATTATTTATAGTTTTTGTTAACATTATCTCTTTCGTCAACACTTTTATATATGATATGTACTTTCCATTCTTTTCCTTTTTCCATTTTTTTCAGCATCTCTCTCTCTGTCTTTCTGTCTTTATTTAGTTATTGTTTGTGTATTAAAGATGTGGAATTGATGTAAGCACACCGACAATCAGACAATGTGACAAATGTGCCCAGCCCAAATGAAAATCATACCACATCTTCTTTTTTTATATTAAATATACATAAATATGACATAATACAACAATAAAGAAACTCAGCCGATCCGCACAATGTCATGTCGGGAATGTGTAATTCCATTTGTTTCTGTTTTTTTATTTTTATTTCGCTTTGTTTGTGTTATAACTGCATTTTATTTTTATTTTTTCCTGTTTTTATTTTTCGTTCCTTTCCTTAATGTTTCTGCATGTATTTTGACCTTTTTTCATTATTATTATTTTTCTTCTTCAGATTTATCATATTGAAACCGTGACACTAATTTACTATTGTTGAGCTATGAGGGATGATCAGAAACTGTAATTATGAATGAAAAAAGGGGGCATTTTTACTGTCAGCTTGGGTTGAGCAGTTTTTCAGTAAAAAATGGATTGAAAACTGTCAAAGTCCCTTACAAATCAGTCCAATCAGATTTAAGATATGCGGACCAATCAACGCCAGCTTTATGTAAGTGGTGATCCAATCGTCACCGTGATTTCAATCCTCCCGGCAAGCACAAAAACACATTCACCGAAATTTTCAAGTATTCTTTCTGTAGCAAATCGTCCACAGAGCTAATAATCATGGCACGAACAAAGCAAACTGCACGTAAATCCACCGGAGGTAAAGCTCCAAGAAAACAACTTGCCACCAAGGCCGCCCGTAAGAGCGCACCTGCAACCGGTGGAGTCAAGAAACCACATAGATACAGGCCAGGAACAGTCGCTCTCCGAGAAATCAGGAGATACCAGAAGAGCACAGAGCTCCTCATCAGGAAACTCCCCTTCCAGAGATTAGTCCGTGAAATCGCCCAGGACTTCAAAACTGATCTCCGATTCCAGAGTTCAGCCGTCATGGCCCTACAGGAAGCCAGCGAAGCCTACTTGGTCGGTCTCTTCGAGGATACCAACTTGTGCGCAATCCACGCCAAGAGAGTAACCATCATGCCAAAGGATATCCAATTGGCCCGAAGAATCCGTGGAGAACGTGCTTAAGAAGTGTGATTTTTTCACCAAAACATAACGGCCCTTTTCAGGGCCACCAATATTTTTCAAAAAGAATCTATAAATTGTTGTACATGAAAATTAGAAACATAGCCGAACCCCTCTTTTCCCCATCTCTCTCTCTCTCTTTTATTTCTTCTTGTTGAATCCATCTATATGCAAAGCAATACATAGACAAAAAATAAATTTTATGATATATATATACACACAAGTCTCATCACAAAAAAAAGGGGGGTGTTTGTTTATCATGGTACATGTATGTCCTTGTGTGTAGAATATTAAATAGTACATTATATAAAAAAAGATCAACATATAAATGTTTCTATCTGTACTTCTGTTCTTTTCTTTTCTTCGCTTGTTTTGTCTTGTCTTCTTTTGATGTATTATTTACACCAGTAGTCTAGACCAAAGAAAGAGAACCACCAACTGGCCAAAATATAACCTTTTTTTTTAAGTTAGAGTTTAAATATCTTGTATAATTCATTAATTTGAATATTTCTTTTAGAAAAGCTGATATTACAGGGTACTTTTATCAAAAATTTAGAGCTCTTTTTCAGTCAGAATTGTAAAGAATTTTTTTATCATGTATGTAGTAATATATTTTGTCCACTTTAGAGTCTTGTCTTGCTGCTAGTTAACAAAATCATGAAATTTCTATTTAAATTAATATAATTTCGGTACGGGTCCAAGTAGTCCCCACAAAATTTCAATGTAGGAAGTCCATGTAAGCATATATCTTGCACTTATAAGCTTTTTTATATGATAAAAAGTGGTTTTCAGACTTATTATAAACTTTTCTGGCTAAAAGAAGTCTTCAGAATAGTAAGTACATGTGTGCGCATTAACATTTTTATTGGATTGGCTGATGAAATTGTCATCGTCATACTGTGGATAAATATAGAATGGCGTTTAAAAATAAAATTGAAAGGAAGATGCACACATAAGAAGTTTTACCCGCAGTCAGGGGCATCTCTTTTCTTCACTGTAATACCTAGAAAAAAAAATCTTTAATAGTAATAACAGTAACAGTTTTATTCATACATTCTCCCATTTATGATCTGAAGTACCTGCAGCAGATCGTTGATGGATGGCAAGCACAGCTTTGACAGATGATGTTGAGTTATGAAAGACAGGTAGAAAACTGCAAGCATGTAAAATCCTGTGATGTATCCAATTTCTGGATACATCAAATAGACAAATAGATAACCAGTATTCCTAGATATGTCTGTGAGGTTTATTTTTTCCCCAACTAAATTCCATTCCATTAAGTTGAAATGTGTATTGTCATTGAATGAAAATGTCTGTTCAGAGAAAGCAAATAATTATCTTTATAATTTTGACTGTCTAAAGTGATTTTCATTTATCATTTATTTATCATACTATTCTATCTTAAAATGAAAACTTTTCAACATTTTGGAACTTTTTTTGTCTCCTTCAGTCATTTTTATTCCGATTGAAATAATAGTTTTTTCTTAAAAATTTACTGTCTGATATGAATTATTATATTTTTCAGACCTAGAATGAAAAAGTGGATTGAAAGTGTACACAGTTTAAGGCAGTACAGAGTTACCTCCCGGAATAAAACAACGTAAGCCAATCAGACAACAGTTAACTGAAAATGTGTGATACTTCTTTTACGGCCGCGTTGGTGATATATAAAGAGTCGCTGTTAGACGGAAAGTATTATTTAACTAATCACCACAAATAGTTAAACATGTCAGGTAGAGGAAAAGGAGGTAAAGGTCTAGGAAAAGGAGGCGCCAAGCGTCACAGGAAGGTGTTGCGTGATAACATCCAAGGTATCACCAAGCCAGCCATCCGTCGTTTAGCAAGAAGAGGTGGAGTAAAACGTATATCTGGACTCATCTATGAGGAAACCCGTGGTGTCCTTAAAGTTTTCTTGGAAAATGTCATCCGTGATGCTGTCACATACACAGAGCACGCCAAGAGGAAGACTGTCACTGCCATGGATGTTGTCTACGCTTTGAAACGTC
>NC_086378.1:33998284-34018591 GCF_036588685.1 Mytilus trossulus
ATATTTTTTTCAATTATGTATGGGGAATAAAGTATTACTAAGATGTACAACAATTTTAGACTCTTTTTGAAAAATATTGGTGGCCCTGAAAAGGGCCGTTGTTAAGTGAGTAATCCGATATATCCACTTTTTACTTGGCAGCTTTCTGGGTCTTCTTTGGCAGAAGTACAGCCTGGATGTTTGGTAAAACACCTCCCTGGGCAATGGTGACACCAGACAAGAGTTTGTTCAACTCTTCGTCGTTTCTGATGGCCAACTGGAGATGACGGGGAATGATTCTGCTCTTCTTGTTGTCACGAGCGGCGTTTCCTGCCAACTCCAATACTTCAGCTGCTAAGTATTCTAAGACAGCTGCGAGGTACACTGGTGCACCGGCACCAACTCTCTCGGCATAGTTTCCTTTCCTCAAAAGTCTGTGGATACGACCGACTGGGAACTGAAGTCCGGCACGGGATGACCTAGACTTTGCCTTTGCTTTTGCTTTTCCTCCTTTTCCTCGTCCTGACATTTTGTACTATTTGGTTGATCGACACTGAGTAAAGTGATACAATTTTTCTTCAAAATTTAGCTTATATACCCACTAAACGGATTGAACGATGTTTTTATTATACACCAATCAGAACGAAGCTCTCTGCGAGCAGTTAGGCTACCGAACATTCAACATGTTATGGGTGCTCTCTCCGAGGTTCGCGTTTAATAAAATCTTTCAATCCGTTTTGCCCAGTATATAAACAAATTGAAAATAATTTTTCACCATTACTTATTTGATTATCAAACCAGTAACATGCCACCCAAAGTAGGAACTAAAGGAGCCAAGAAGGCCGTCACCAAGGCAAAGACTGCCAGACCCGGCGGTGATAAGAAAAGGAGGAGGAAGAGACGTGAATCCTATGCTATCTACATCTACAAAGTCTTGAGACAAGTTCACCCCGACACCGGAGTGTCCTCAAAGGCAATGTCCATCATGAACAGCTTCGTCAACGATATCTTCGAGAGAATCGCAGCAGAGGCTTCCCGATTGGCACACTACAACAAAAGATCTACCATCACATCCCGGGAGATCCAGACCGCTGTCCGTCTTCTCTTACCCGGAGAATTGGCCAAGCACGCTGTCAGTGAAGGTACCAAAGCCGTCACTAAATACACCAGCAGCAAGTAAACAGTCTGAAGTTTATAACTTCACAAACGGCCCTTTTCAGGGCCACCAACATTTTTCAAAAAGAATTTACATTTGTTGTACATCAATGTCAAACTTCTAAACAAAGCTATAAATCCCAACCCCAGCTATAACCACTTTCAAACTATTTCAATAGTATATGGTTACTTTTCTCTTCTTTCTATCTGTATAACAAATATACGTGTATTTCACTCATTCTGTAGCATTTAATTTGTCTGTCAAAACTACAAAGCGTAAATACATAAATCATGAAGAACAAAACAGTGCTTTCATTCCAATTAATAGAGTTGATAAATTTACGATTTCTTTTGCTTTTCGAGAGAAAAAAAATATTGCGAGAATTATTTTACACGGAAACAAGAACATTACCTAATCTTAAACCACGCAAAAAAAACCTCTATAATTGAATATAACAGAATCTACAGATTTTGTGTGTAAAAGTCCGTGCATTTTGTTTTGAAATTTTCTCTCTTCATGTAGGCAAATGCACGGACTTGATCTTTGAACGTATTCATAAACCTTCAGAAATATAAATTCTCAAATAAATACAAGAGTAAGAGTAAGGAAGTTAATTAAAAAGAAAGCCAGATATTTAAAAAAAAAAAGGGGGGGGGGGGGGGTATAACGAGAGAGAGAAAATAGTTGCGGATCAGGATCAGGGAAAACAAGAAAAACGGTTGAAAAATTCATGAACATTAGAGAAAAGAATAGAAGTGGGAGCAAGCTTTGATTTCAAGATTTTGTTTAAAACGATGTACAACAAATCTAAGATTCTTTTTGAAAAATGTTGGTGGCCCTGAAAAGGGCCGTTGTTGATATTAGCTGGGTGGCTGTTTAACCTCCGAATCCGTACAAGGTACGTCCTTGACGTTTCAAAGCGTAGACAACATCCATGGCAGTGACAGTCTTCCTCTTGGCGTGCTCTGTGTATGTGACAGCATCACGGATGACATTTTCCAAGAAAACTTTAAGGACACCACGGGTTTCCTCATAGATGAGTCCAGATATACGTTTTACTCCACCTCTTCTTGCTAAACGACGGATGGCTGGCTTGGTGATACCTTGGATGTTATCACGCAACACCTTCCTGTGACGCTTGGCGCCTCCTTTTCCTAGACCTTTACCTCCTTTTCCTCTACCTGACATGTTTAACTATTTGTGGTGATTAGTTAAATAATACTTTCCGTCTAACAGCGACTCTTTATATATCACCAACGCGGCCGTAAAAGAAGTATCACACATTTTCAGTTAACTGTTGTCTGATTGGCTTACGTTGTTTTATTCCGGGAGGTAACTCTGTACTGCCTTAAACTGTGTACACTTTCAATCCACTTTTTCATTCTAGGTCTGAAAAATATAATAATTCATATCAGACAGTAAATTTTTAAGAAAAAACTATTATTTCAATCGGAATAAAAATGACTGAAGGAGACAAAAAAAGTTCCAAAATGTTGAAAAGTTTTCATTTTAAGATAGAATAGTATGATAAATAAATGATAAATGAAAATCACTTTAGACAGTCAAAATTATAAAGATAATTATTTGCTTTCTCTGAACAGACATTTTCATTCAATGACAATACACATTTCAACTTAATGGAATGGAATTTAGTTGGGGAAAAAATAAACCTCACAGACATATCTAGGAATACTGGTTATCTATTTGTCTATTTGATGTATCCAGAAATTGGATACATCACAGGATTTTACATGCTTGCAGTTTTCTACCTGTCTTTCATAACTCAACATCATCTGTCAAAGCTGTGCTTGCCATCCATCAACGATCTGCTGCAGGTACTTCAGATCATAAATGGGAGAATGTATGAATAAAACTGTTACTGTTATTACTATTAAAGATTTTTTTTTCTAGGTATTACAGTGAAGAAAAGAGATGCCCCTGACTGCGGGTAAAACTTCTTATGTGTGCATCTTCCTTTCAATTTTATTTTTAAACGCCATTCTATATTTATCCACAGTATGACGATGACAATTTCATCAGCCAATCCAATAAAAATGTTAATGCGCACACATGTACTTACTATTCTGAAGACTTCTTTTAGCCAGAAAAGTTTATAATAAGTCTGAAAACCACTTTTTATCATATAAAAAAGCTTATAAGTGCAAGATATATGCTTACATGGACTTCCTACATTGAAATTTTGTGGGGACTACTTGGACCCGTACCGAAATTATATTAATTTAAATAGAAATTTCATGATTTTGTTAACTAGCAGCAAGACAAGACTCTAAAGTGGACAAAATATATTACTACATACATGATAAAAAAATTCTTTACAATTCTGACTGAAAAAGAGCTCTAAATTTTTGATAAAAGTACCCTGTAATATCAGCTTTTCTAAAAGAAATATTCAAATTAATGAATTATACAAGATATTTAAACTCTAACTTAAAAAAAAAGGTTATATTTTGGCCAGTTGGTGGTTCTCTTTCTTTGGTCTAGACTACTGGTGTAAATAATACATCAAAAGAAGACAAGACAAAACAAGCGAAGAAAAGAAAAGAACAGAAGTACAGATAGAAACATTTATATGTTGATCTTTTTTTATATAATGTACTATTTAATATTCTACACACAAGGACATACATGTACCATGATAAACAAACACCCCCCTTTTTTTTGTGATGAGACTTGTGTGTATATATATATCATAAAATTTATTTTTTGTCTATGTATTGCTTTGCATATAGATGGATTCAACAAGAAGAAATAAAAGAGAGAGAGAGAGATGGGGAAAAGAGGGGTTCGGCTATGTTTCTAATTTTCATGTACAACAATTTATAGATTCTTTTTGAAAAATATTGGTGGCCCTGAAAAGGGCCGTTATGTTTTGGTGAAAAAATCACACTTCTTAAGCACGTTCTCCACGGATTCTTCGGGCCAATTGGATATCCTTTGGCATGATGGTTACTCTCTTGGCGTGGATTGCGCACAAGTTGGTATCCTCGAAGAGACCGACCAAGTAGGCTTCGCTGGCTTCCTGTAGGGCCATGACGGCTGAACTCTGGAATCGGAGATCAGTTTTGAAGTCCTGGGCGATTTCACGGACTAATCTCTGGAAGGGGAGTTTCCTGATGAGGAGCTCTGTGCTCTTCTGGTATCTCCTGATTTCTCGGAGAGCGACTGTTCCTGGCCTGTATCTATGTGGTTTCTTGACTCCACCGGTTGCAGGTGCGCTCTTACGGGCGGCCTTGGTGGCAAGTTGTTTTCTTGGAGCTTTACCTCCGGTGGATTTACGTGCAGTTTGCTTTGTTCGTGCCATGATTATTAGCTCTGTGGACGATTTGCTACAGAAAGAATACTTGAAAATTTCGGTGAATGTGTTTTTGTGCTTGCCGGAGGATTGAAATCACGGTGACGATTGGATCACCACTTACATAAAGCTGGCGTTGATTGGTCCGCATATCTTAAATCTGATTGGACTGATTTGTAAGGGACTTTGACAGTTTTCAATCCATTTTTTACTGAAAAACTGCTCAACCCAAGCTGACAGTAAAAATGCCCCCTTTTTTCATTCATAATTACAGTTTCTGATCATCCCTCATAGCTCAACAATAGTAAATTAGTGTCACGGTTTCAATATGATAAATCTGAAGAAGAAAAATAATAATAATGAAAAAAGGTCAAAATACATGCAGAAACATTAAGGAAAGGAACGAAAAATAAAAACAGGAAAAAATAAAAATAAAATGCAGTTATAACACAAACAAAGCGAAATAAAAATAAAAAAACAGAAACAAATGGAATTACACATTCCCGACATGACATTGTGCGGATCGGCTGAGTTTCTTTATTGTTGTATTATGTCATATTTATGTATATTTAATATAAAAAAAGAAGATGTGGTATGATTTTCATTTGGGCTGGGCACATTTGTCACATTGTCTGATTGTCGGTGTGCTTACATCAATTCCACATCTTTAATACACAAACAATAACTAAATAAAGACAGAAAGACAGAGAGAGAGATGCTGAAAAAAATGGAAAAAGGAAAAGAATGGAAAGTACATATCATATATAAAAGTGTTGACGAAAGAGATAATGTTAACAAAAACTATAAATAATTATAATAATAAAAAAAAACCACACACCTTCTCAGATGAATCTAAGCATGCTCGCATCAATAACCAAGAGAGAGAAAGAAGAGAGCAGACTAGTATTAAATATAAATACTATCAGTGGTTTTTTTTCCCCCCGACAAACATTATATGATTTAACTGAGCTACTTGTGGGTTCAAAGAGTCAGAAAGTACGACAATAAATGTTCTGATGAAGAAGACTGAAAAAGTTACTAGACTTAGTGTTATGCTATAAGAACTGTACTTAAATGGGATGCGTTAGAGAGAGAAGAAAAGAAGAATCACGGAAGAAGGGACATTTATATTTTAGACATTTTTTATTTGTTATGTAGTAGAATATATTTTTTTCAATTATGTATGGGGAATAAAGTATTACTAAGATGTACAACAATTTTAGACTCTTTTTGAAAAATATTGGTGGCCCTGAAAAGGGCCGTTGTTAAGTGAGTAATCCGATATATCCACTTTTTACTTGGCAGCTTTCTGGGTCTTCTTTGGCAGAAGTACAGCCTGGATGTTTGGTAAAACACCTCCCTGGGCAATGGTGACACCAGACAAGAGTTTGTTCAACTCTTCGTCGTTTCTGATGGCCAACTGGAGATGACGGGGAATGATTCTGCTCTTCTTGTTGTCACGAGCGGCGTTTCCTGCCAACTCCAATACTTCAGCTGCTAAGTATTCTAAGACAGCTGCGAGGTACACTGGTGCACCGGCACCAACTCTCTCGGCATAGTTTCCTTTCCTCAAAAGTCTGTGGATACGACCGACTGGGAACTGAAGTCCGGCACGGGATGACCTAGACTTTGCCTTTGCTTTTGCTTTTCCTCCTTTTCCTCGTCCTGACATTTTGTACTATTTGGTTGATCGACACTGAGTAAAGTGATACAATTTTTCTTCAAAATTTAGCTTATATACCCACTAAACGGATTGAACGATGTTTTTATTATACACCAATCAGAACGAAGCTCTCTGCGAGCAGTTAGGCTACCGAACATTCAACATGTTATGGGTGCTCTCTCCGAGGTTCGCGTTTAATAAAATCTTTCAATCCGTTTTGCCCAGTATATAAACAAATTGAAAATAATTTTTCACCATTACTTATTTGATTATCAAACCAGTAACATGCCACCCAAAGTAGGAACTAAAGGAGCCAAGAAGGCCGTCACCAAGGCAAAGACTGCCAGACCCGGCGGTGATAAGAAAAGGAGGAGGAAGAGACGTGAATCCTATGCTATCTACATCTACAAAGTCTTGAGACAAGTTCACCCCGACACCGGAGTGTCCTCAAAGGCAATGTCCATCATGAACAGCTTCGTCAACGATATCTTCGAGAGAATCGCAGCAGAGGCTTCCCGATTGGCACACTACAACAAAAGATCTACCATCACATCCCGGGAGATCCAGACCGCTGTCCGTCTTCTCTTACCCGGAGAATTGGCCAAGCACGCTGTCAGTGAAGGTACCAAAGCCGTCACTAAATACACCAGCAGCAAGTAAACAGTCTGAAGTTTATAACTTCACAAACGGCCCTTTTCAGGGCCACCAACATTTTTCAAAAAGAATTTACATTTGTTGTACATCAATGTCAAACTTCTAAACAAAGCTATAAATCCCAACCCCAGCTATAACCACTTTCAAACTATTTCAATAGTATATGGTTACTTTTCTCTTCTTTCTATCTGTATAACAAATATACGTGTATTTCACTCATTCTGTAGCATTTAATTTGTCTGTCAAAACTACAAAGCGTAAATACATAAATCATGAAGAACAAAACAGTGCTTTCATTCCAATTAATAGAGTTGATAAATTTACGATTTCTTTTGCTTTTCGAGAGAAAAAAAATATTGCGAGAATTATTTTACACGGAAACAAGAACATTACCTAATCTTAAACCACGCAAAAAAAACCTCTATAATTGAATATAACAGAATCTACAGATTTTGTGTGTAAAAGTCCGTGCATTTTGTTTTGAAATTTTCTCTCTTCATGTAGGCAAATGCACGGACTTGATCTTTGAACGTATTCATAAACCTTCAGAAATATAAATTCTCAAATAAATACAAGAGTAAGAGTAAGGAAGTTAATTAAAAAGAAAGCCAGATATTTAAAAAAAAAAAGGGGGGGGGGGGGGGTATAACGAGAGAGAGAAAATAGTTGCGGATCAGGATCAGGGAAAACAAGAAAAACGGTTGAAAAATTCATGAACATTAGAGAAAAGAATAGAAGTGGGAGCAAGCTTTGATTTCAAGATTTTGTTTAAAACGATGTACAACAAATCTAAGATTCTTTTTGAAAAATGTTGGTGGCCCTGAAAAGGGCCGTTGTTGATATTAGCTGGGTGGCTGTTTAACCTCCGAATCCGTACAAGGTACGTCCTTGACGTTTCAAAGCGTAGACAACATCCATGGCAGTGACAGTCTTCCTCTTGGCGTGCTCTGTGTATGTGACAGCATCACGGATGACATTTTCCAAGAAAACTTTAAGGACACCACGGGTTTCCTCATAGATGAGTCCAGATATACGTTTTACTCCACCTCTTCTTGCTAAACGACGGATGGCTGGCTTGGTGATACCTTGGATGTTATCACGCAACACCTTCCTGTGACGCTTGGCGCCTCCTTTTCCTAGACCTTTACCTCCTTTTCCTCTACCTGACATGTTTAACTATTTGTGGTGATTAGTTAAATAATACTTTCCGTCTAACAGCGACTCTTTATATATCACCAACGCGGCCGTAAAAGAAGTATCACACATTTTCAGTTAACTGTTGTCTGATTGGCTTACGTTGTTTTATTCCGGGAGGTAACTCTGTACTGCCTTAAACTGTGTACACTTTCAATCCACTTTTTCATTCTAGGTCTGAAAAATATAATAATTCATATCAGACAGTAAATTTTTAAGAAAAAACTATTATTTCAATCGGAATAAAAATGACTGAAGGAGACAAAAAAAGTTCCAAAATGTTGAAAAGTTTTCATTTTAAGATAGAATAGTATGATAAATAAATGATAAATGAAAATCACTTTAGACAGTCAAAATTATAAAGATAATTATTTGCTTTCTCTGAACAGACATTTTCATTCAATGACAATACACATTTCAACTTAATGGAATGGAATTTAGTTGGGGAAAAAATAAACCTCACAGACATATCTAGGAATACTGGTTATCTATTTGTCTATTTGATGTATCCAGAAATTGGATACATCACAGGATTTTACATGCTTGCAGTTTTCTACCTGTCTTTCATAACTCAACATCATCTGTCAAAGCTGTGCTTGCCATCCATCAACGATCTGCTGCAGGTACTTCAGATCATAAATGGGAGAATGTATGAATAAAACTGTTACTGTTATTACTATTAAAGATTTTTTTTTCTAGGTATTACAGTGAAGAAAAGAGATGCCCCTGACTGCGGGTAAAACTTCTTATGTGTGCATCTTCCTTTCAATTTTATTTTTAAACGCCATTCTATATTTATCCACAGTATGACGATGACAATTTCATCAGCCAATCCAATAAAAATGTTAATGCGCACACATGTACTTACTATTCTGAAGACTTCTTTTAGCCAGAAAAGTTTATAATAAGTCTGAAAACCACTTTTTATCATATAAAAAAGCTTATAAGTGCAAGATATATGCTTACATGGACTTCCTACATTGAAATTTTGTGGGGACTACTTGGACCCGTACCGAAATTATATTAATTTAAATAGAAATTTCATGATTTTGTTAACTAGCAGCAAGACAAGACTCTAAAGTGGACAAAATATATTACTACATACATGATAAAAAAATTCTTTACAATTCTGACTGAAAAAGAGCTCTAAATTTTTGATAAAAGTACCCTGTAATATCAGCTTTTCTAAAAGAAATATTCAAATTAATGAATTATACAAGATATTTAAACTCTAACTTAAAAAAAAAGGTTATATTTTGGCCAGTTGGTGGTTCTCTTTCTTTGGTCTAGACTACTGGTGTAAATAATACATCAAAAGAAGACAAGACAAAACAAGCGAAGAAAAGAAAAGAACAGAAGTACAGATAGAAACATTTATATGTTGATCTTTTTTTATATAATGTACTATTTAATATTCTACACACAAGGACATACATGTACCATGATAAACAAACACCCCCCTTTTTTTTGTGATGAGACTTGTGTGTATATATATATCATAAAATTTATTTTTTGTCTATGTATTGCTTTGCATATAGATGGATTCAACAAGAAGAAATAAAAGAGAGAGAGAGAGATGGGGAAAAGAGGGGTTCGGCTATGTTTCTAATTTTCATGTACAACAATTTATAGATTCTTTTTGAAAAATATTGGTGGCCCTGAAAAGGGCCGTTATGTTTTGGTGAAAAAATCACACTTCTTAAGCACGTTCTCCACGGATTCTTCGGGCCAATTGGATATCCTTTGGCATGATGGTTACTCTCTTGGCGTGGATTGCGCACAAGTTGGTATCCTCGAAGAGACCGACCAAGTAGGCTTCGCTGGCTTCCTGTAGGGCCATGACGGCTGAACTCTGGAATCGGAGATCAGTTTTGAAGTCCTGGGCGATTTCACGGACTAATCTCTGGAAGGGGAGTTTCCTGATGAGGAGCTCTGTGCTCTTCTGGTATCTCCTGATTTCTCGGAGAGCGACTGTTCCTGGCCTGTATCTATGTGGTTTCTTGACTCCACCGGTTGCAGGTGCGCTCTTACGGGCGGCCTTGGTGGCAAGTTGTTTTCTTGGAGCTTTACCTCCGGTGGATTTACGTGCAGTTTGCTTTGTTCGTGCCATGATTATTAGCTCTGTGGACGATTTGCTACAGAAAGAATACTTGAAAATTTCGGTGAATGTGTTTTTGTGCTTGCCGGGAGGATTGAAATCACGGTGACGATTGGATCACCACTTACATAAAGCTGGCGTTGATTGGTCCGCATATCTTAAATCTGATTGGACTGATTTGTAAGGGACTTTGACAGTTTTCAATCCATTTTTTACTGAAAAACTGCTCAACCCAAGCTGACAGTAAAAATGCCCCCTTTTTTCATTCATAATTACAGTTTCTGATCATCCCTCATAGCTCAACAATAGTAAATTAGTGTCACGGTTTCAATATGATAAATCTGAAGAAGAAAAATAATAATAATGAAAAAAGGTCAAAATACATGCAGAAACATTAAGGAAAGGAACGAAAAATAAAAACAGGAAAAAATAAAAATAAAATGCAGTTATAACACAAACAAAGCGAAATAAAAATAAAAAAACAGAAACAAATGGAATTACACATTCCCGACATGACATTGTGCGGATCGGCTGAGTTTCTTTATTGTTGTATTATGTCATATTTATGTATATTTAATATAAAAAAAGAAGATGTGGTATGATTTTCATTTGGGCTGGGCACATTTGTCACATTGTCTGATTGTCGGTGTGCTTACATCAATTCCACATCTTTAATACACAAACAATAACTAAATAAAGACAGAAAGACAGAGAGAGAGATGCTGAAAAAAATGGAAAAAGGAAAAGAATGGAAAGTACATATCATATATAAAAGTGTTGACGAAAGAGATAATGTTAACAAAAACTATAAATAATTATAATAATAAAAAAAAACCACACACCTTCTCAGATGAATCTAAGCATGCTCGCATCAATAACCAAGAGAGAAAGAAGAGAGCAGACTAGTATTAAATATAAATACTATCAGTGGTTTTTTTTCCCCCCGACAAACATTATATGATTTAACTGAGCTACTTGTGGGTTCAAAGAGTCAGAAAGTACGACAATAAATGTTCTGATGAAGAAGACTGAAAAAGTTACTAGACTTAGTGTTATGCTATAAGAACTGTACTTAAATGGGATGCGTTAGAGAGAGAAGAAAAGAAGAATCACGGAAGAAGGGACATTTATATTTTAGACATTTTTTATTTGTTATGTAGTAGAATATATTTTTTTCAATTATGTATGGGGAATAAAGTATTACTAAGATGTACAACAATTTTAGACTCTTTTTGAAAAATATTGGTGGCCCTGAAAAGGGCCGTTGTTAAGTGAGTAATCCGATATATCCACTTTTTACTTGGCAGCTTTCTGGGTCTTCTTTGGCAGAAGTACAGCCTGGATGTTTGGTAAAACACCTCCCTGGGCAATGGTGACACCAGACAAGAGTTTGTTCAACTCTTCGTCGTTTCTGATGGCCAACTGGAGATGACGGGGAATGATTCTGCTCTTCTTGTTGTCACGAGCGGCGTTTCCTGCCAACTCCAATACTTCAGCTGCTAAGTATTCTAAGACAGCTGCGAGGTACACTGGTGCACCGGCACCAACTCTCTCGGCATAGTTTCCTTTCCTCAAAAGTCTGTGGATACGACCGACTGGGAACTGAAGTCCGGCACGGGATGACCTAGACTTTGCCTTTGCTTTTGCTTTTCCTCCTTTTCCTCGTCCTGACATTTTGTACTATTTGGTTGATCGACACTGAGTAAAGTGATACAATTTTTCTTCAAAATTTAGCTTATATACCCACTAAACGGATTGAACGATGTTTTTATTATACACCAATCAGAACGAAGCTCTCTGCGAGCAGTTAGGCTACCGAACATTCAACATGTTATGGGTGCTCTCTCCGAGGTTCGCGTTTAATAAAATCTTTCAATCCGTTTTGCCCAGTATATAAACAAATTGAAAATAATTTTTCACCATTACTTATTTGATTATCAAACCAGTAACATGCCACCCAAAGTAGGAACTAAAGGAGCCAAGAAGGCCGTCACCAAGGCAAAGACTGCCAGACCCGGCGGTGATAAGAAAAGGAGGAGGAAGAGACGTGAATCCTATGCTATCTACATCTACAAAGTCTTGAGACAAGTTCACCCCGACACCGGAGTGTCCTCAAAGGCAATGTCCATCATGAACAGCTTCGTCAACGATATCTTCGAGAGAATCGCAGCAGAGGCTTCCCGATTGGCACACTACAACAAAAGATCTACCATCACATCCCGGGAGATCCAGACCGCTGTCCGTCTTCTCTTACCCGGAGAATTGGCCAAGCACGCTGTCAGTGAAGGTACCAAAGCCGTCACTAAATACACCAGCAGCAAGTAAACAGTCTGAAGTTTATAACTTCACAAACGGCCCTTTTCAGGGCCACCAACATTTTTCAAAAAGAATTTACATTTGTTGTACATCAATGTCAAACTTCTAAACAAAGCTATAAATCCCAACCCCAGCTATAACCACTTTCAAACTATTTCAATAGTATATGGTTACTTTTCTCTTCTTTCTATCTGTATAACAAATATACGTGTATTTCACTCATTCTGTAGCATTTAATTTGTCTGTCAAAACTACAAAGCGTAAATACATAAATCATGAAGAACAAAACAGTGCTTTCATTCCAATTAATAGAGTTGATAAATTTACGATTTCTTTTGCTTTTCGAGAGAAAAAAAATATTGCGAGAATTATTTTACACGGAAACAAGAACATTACCTAATCTTAAACCACGCAAAAAAAACCTCTATAATTGAATATAACAGAATCTACAGATTTTGTGTGTAAAAGTCCGTGCATTTTGTTTTGAAATTTTCTCTCTTCATGTAGGCAAATGCACGGACTTGATCTTTGAACGTATTCATAAACCTTCAGAAATATAAATTCTCAAATAAATACAAGAGTAAGAGTAAGGAAGTTAATTAAAAAGAAAGCCAGATATTTAAAAAAAAAAAGGGGGGGGGGGGGGGTATAACGAGAGAGAGAAAATAGTTGCGGATCAGGATCAGGGAAAACAAGAAAAACGGTTGAAAAATTCATGAACATTAGAGAAAAGAATAGAAGTGGGAGCAAGCTTTGATTTCAAGATTTTGTTTAAAACGATGTACAACAAATCTAAGATTCTTTTTGAAAAATGTTGGTGGCCCTGAAAAGGGCCGTTGTTGATATTAGCTGGGTGGCTGTTTAACCTCCGAATCCGTACAAGGTACGTCCTTGACGTTTCAAAGCGTAGACAACATCCATGGCAGTGACAGTCTTCCTCTTGGCGTGCTCTGTGTATGTGACAGCATCACGGATGACATTTTCCAAGAAAACTTTAAGGACACCACGGGTTTCCTCATAGATGAGTCCAGATATACGTTTTACTCCACCTCTTCTTGCTAAACGACGGATGGCTGGCTTGGTGATACCTTGGATGTTATCACGCAACACCTTCCTGTGACGCTTGGCGCCTCCTTTTCCTAGACCTTTACCTCCTTTTCCTCTACCTGACATGTTTAACTATTTGTGGTGATTAGTTAAATAATACTTTCCGTCTAACAGCGACTCTTTATATATCACCAACGCGGCCGTAAAAGAAGTATCACACATTTTCAGTTAACTGTTGTCTGATTGGCTTACGTTGTTTTATTCCGGGAGGTAACTCTGTACTGCCTTAAACTGTGTACACTTTCAATCCACTTTTTCATTCTAGGTCTGAAAAATATAATAATTCATATCAGACAGTAAATTTTTAAGAAAAAACTATTATTTCAATCGGAATAAAAATGACTGAAGGAGACAAAAAAAGTTCCAAAATGTTGAAAAGTTTTCATTTTAAGATAGAATAGTATGATAAATAAATGATAAATGAAAATCACTTTAGACAGTCAAAATTATAAAGATAATTATTTGCTTTCTCTGAACAGACATTTTCATTCAATGACAATACACATTTCAACTTAATGGAATGGAATTTAGTTGGGGAAAAAATAAACCTCACAGACATATCTAGGAATACTGGTTATCTATTTGTCTATTTGATGTATCCAGAAATTGGATACATCACAGGATTTTACATGCTTGCAGTTTTCTACCTGTCTTTCATAACTCAACATCATCTGTCAAAGCTGTGCTTGCCATCCATCAACGATCTGCTGCAGGTACTTCAGATCATAAATGGGAGAATGTATGAATAAAACTGTTACTGTTATTACTATTAAAGATTTTTTTTTCTAGGTATTACAGTGAAGAAAAGAGATGCCCCTGACTGCGGGTAAAACTTCTTATGTGTGCATCTTCCTTTCAATTTTATTTTTAAACGCCATTCTATATTTATCCACAGTATGACGATGACAATTTCATCAGCCAATCCAATAAAAATGTTAATGCGCACACATGTACTTACTATTCTGAAGACTTCTTTTAGCCAGAAAAGTTTATAATAAGTCTGAAAACCACTTTTTATCATATAAAAAAGCTTATAAGTGCAAGATATATGCTTACATGGACTTCCTACATTGAAATTTTGTGGGGACTACTTGGACCCGTACCGAAATTATATTAATTTAAATAGAAATTTCATGATTTTGTTAACTAGCAGCAAGACAAGACTCTAAAGTGGACAAAATATATTACTACATACATGATAAAAAAATTCTTTACAATTCTGACTGAAAAAGAGCTCTAAATTTTTGATAAAAGTACCCTGTAATATCAGCTTTTCTAAAAGAAATATTCAAATTAATGAATTATACAAGATATTTAAACTCTAACTTAAAAAAAAAGGTTATATTTTGGCCAGTTGGTGGTTCTCTTTCTTTGGTCTAGACTACTGGTGTAAATAATACATCAAAAGAAGACAAGACAAAACAAGCGAAGAAAAGAAAAGAACAGAAGTACAGATAGAAACATTTATATGTTGATCTTTTTTTATATAATGTACTATTTAATATTCTACACACAAGGACATACATGTACCATGATAAACAAACACCCCCCTTTTTTTTGTGATGAGACTTGTGTGTATATATATATCATAAAATTTATTTTTTGTCTATGTATTGCTTTGCATATAGATGGATTCAACAAGAAGAAATAAAAGAGAGAGAGAGAGATGGGGAAAAGAGGGGTTCGGCTATGTTTCTAATTTTCATGTACAACAATTTATAGATTCTTTTTGAAAATATTGGTGGCCCTGAAAAGGGCCGTTATGTTTTGGTGAAAAAATCACACTTCTTAAGCACGTTCTCCACGGATTCTTCGGGCCAATTGGATATCCTTTGGCATGATGGTTACTCTCTTGGCGTGGATTGCGCACAAGTTGGTATCCTCGAAGAGACCGACCAAGTAGGCTTCGCTGGCTTCCTGTAGGGCCATGACGGCTGAACTCTGGAATCGGAGATCAGTTTTGAAGTCCTGGGCGATTTCACGGACTAATCTCTGGAAGGGGAGTTTCCTGATGAGGAGCTCTGTGCTCTTCTGGTATCCTCCTGATTTCTCGGAGAGCGACTGTTCCTGGCCTGTATCTATGTGGTTTCTTGACTCCACCGGTTGCAGGTGCGCTCTTACGGGCGGCCTTGGTGGCAAGTTGTTTTCTTGGAGCTTTACCTCCGGTGGATTTACGTGCAGTTTGCTTTGTTCGTGCCATGATTATTAGCTCTGTGGACGATTTGCTACAGAAAGAATACTTGAAAATTTCGGTGAATGTGTTTTTGTGCTTGCCGGGAGGATTGAAATCACGGTGACGATTGGATCACCACTTACATAAAGCTGGCGTTGATTGGTCCGCATATCTTAAATCTGATTGGACTGATTTGTAAGGGACTTTGACAGTTTTCAATCCATTTTTTACTGAAAAACTGCTCAACCCAAGCTGACAGTAAAAATGCCCCCTTTTTTCATTCATAATTACAGTTTCTGATCATCCCTCATAGCTCAACAATAGTAAATTAGTGTCACGGTTTCAATATGATAAATCTGAAGAAGAAAAATAATAATAATGAAAAAAGGTCAAAATACATGCAGAAACATTAAGGAAAGGAACGAAAAATAAAAACAGGAAAAAATAAAAATAAAATGCAGTTATAACACAACAAAGCGAAATAAAAATAAAAAACAGAAACAAATGGAATTACACATTCCCGACATGACATTGTGCGGATCGGCTGAGTTTCTTTATTGTTGTATTATGTCATATTTATGTATATTTAATATAAAAAAAGAAGATGTGGTATGATTTTCATTTGGGCTGGGCACATTTGTCACATTGTCTGATTGTCGGTGTGCTTACATCAATTCCACATCTTTAATACACAAACAATAACTAAATAAAGACAGAAAGACAGAGAGAGAGATGCTGAAAAAAATGGAAAAAGGAAAAGAATGGAAAGTACATATCATATATAAAAGTGTTGACGAAAGAGATAATGTTAACAAAAACTATAAATAATTATAATAATAAAAAAAAACCACACACCTTCTCAGATGAATCTAAGCATGCTCGCATCAATAACCAAGAGAGAGAAAGAAGAGAGCAGACTAGTATTAAATATAAATACTATCAGTGGTTTTTTTTCCCCCCGACAAACATTATATGATTTAACTGAGCTACTTGTGGGTTCAAAGAGTCAGAAAGTACGACAATAAATGTTCTGATGAAGAAGACTGAAAAAGTTACTAGACTTAGTGTTATGCTATAAGAACTGTACTTAAATGGGATGCGTTAGAGAGAGAAGAAAAGAAGAATCACGGAAGAAGGGACATTTATATTTTAGACATTTTTTATTTGTTATGTAGTAGAATATATTTTTTCAATTATGTATGGGGAATAAAGTATTACTAAGATGTACAACAATTTTAGACTCTTTTTGAAAAATATTGGTGGCCTGAAAAGGGCCGTTGTTAAGTGAGTAATCCGATATATCCACTTTTTACTTGGCAGCTTTCTGGGTCTTCTTTGCAGAAGTACAGCCTGGATGTTTGGTAAAACACCTCCCTGGGCAATGGTGACACCAGACAAGAGTTTGTTCAACTCTTCGTCGTTTCTGATGGCCAACTGGAGATGACGGGGAATGATTCTGCTCTTCTTGTTGTCACGAGCGGCGTTTCCTGCCAACTCCAATACTTCAGCTGCTAAGTATTCTAAGACAGCTGCGAGGTACACTGGTGCACCGGCACCAACTCTCTCGGCATAGTTTCCTTTCCTCAAAAGTCTGTGGATACGACCGACTGGGAACTGAAGTCCGGCACGGGATGACCTAGACTTTGCCTTTGCTTTTGCTTTTCCTCCTTTTCCTCGTCCTGACATTTTGTACTATTTGGTTGATCGACACTGAGTAAAGTGATACAATTTTTCTTCAAAATTTAGCTTATATACCCACTAAACGGATTGAACGATGTTTTTATTATACACCAATCAGAACGAAGCTCTCTGCGAGCAGTTAGGCTACCGAACATTCAACATGTTATGGGTGCTCTCTCCGAGGTTCGCGTTTAATAAAATCTTTCAATCCGTTTTGCCCAGTATATAAACAAATTGAAAATAATTTTTCACCATTACTTATTTGATTATCAAACCAGTAACATGCCACCCAAAGTAGGAACTAAAGGAGCCAAGAAGGCCGTCACCAAGGCAAAGACTGCCAGACCCGGCGGTGATAAGAAAAGGAGGAGGAAGAGACGTGAATCCTATGCTATCTACATCTACAAAGTCTTGAGACAAGTTCACCCCGACACCGGAGTGTCCTCAAAGGCAATGTCCATCATGAACAGCTTCGTCAACGATATCTTCGAGAGAATCGCAGCAGAGGCTTCCCGATTGGCACACTACAACAAAAGATCTACCATCACATCCCGGGAGATCCAGACCGCTGTCCGTCTTCTCTTACCCGGAGAATTGGCCAAGCACGCTGTCAGTGAAGGTACCAAAGCCGTCACTAAATACACCAGCAGCAAGTAAACAGTCTGAAGTTTATAACTTCACAAACGGCCCTTTTCAGGGCCACCAACATTTTTCAAAAGAATTTACATTTGTTGTACATCAATGTCAAACTTCTAAACAAAGCTATAAATCCCAACCCCAGCTATAACCACTTTCAAACTATTTCAATAGTATATGGTTACTTTTCTCTTCTTTCTATCTGTATAACAAATATACGTGTATTTCACTCATTCTGTAGCATTTAATTTGTCTGTCAAAACTACAAAGCGTAAATACATAAATCATGAAGAACAAAACAGTGCTTTCATTCCAATTAATAGAGTTGATAAATTTACGATTTCTTTTGCTTTTCGAGAGAAAAAAAATATTGCGAGAATTATTTTACACGGAAACAAGAACATTACCTAATCTTAAACCACGCAAAAAAACCTCTATAATTGAATATAACAGAATCTACAGATTTTGTGTGTAAAAGTCCGTGCATTTTGTTTTGAAATTTTCTCTCTTCATGTAGGCAAATGCACGGACTTGATCTTTGAACGTATTCATAAACCTTCAGAAATATAAATTCTCAAATAAATACAAGAGTAAGAGTAAGGAAGTTAATTAAAAAGAAAGCCAGATATTTAAAAAAAAAAAGGGGGGGGGGGGGGGTATAACGAGAGAGAGAAAATAGTTGCGGATCAGGATCAGGGAAAACAAGAAAAACGGTTGAAAAATTCATGAACATTAGAGAAAAGAATAGAAGTGGGAGCAAGCTTTGATTTCAAGATTTTGTTTAAAACGATGTACAACAAATCTAAGAT
The DNA here is from genome assembly GCF_036588685.1 of Mytilus trossulus. Taxonomy (NCBI): domain Eukaryota; kingdom Metazoa; phylum Mollusca; class Bivalvia; order Mytilida; family Mytilidae; genus Mytilus; species Mytilus trossulus. The sequence continues at coordinate 34,017,063 of NC_086378.1, forward strand.
TCTTTTTGAAAAATGTTGGTGGCCCTGAAAAGGGCCGTTGTTGATATTAGCTGGGTGGCTGTTTAACCTCCGAATCCGTACAAGGTACGTCCTTGACGTTTCAAAGCGTAGACAACATCCATGGCAGTGACAGTCTTCCTCTTGGCGTGCTCTGTGTATGTGACAGCATCACGGATGACATTTTCCAAGAAAACTTTAAGGACACCACGGGTTTCCTCATAGATGAGTCCAGATATACGTTTTACTCCACCTCTTCTTGCTAAACGACGGATGGCTGGCTTGGTGATACCTTGGATGTTATCACGCAACACCTTCCTGTGACGCTTGGCGCCTCCTTTTCCTAGACCTTTACCTCCTTTTCCTCTACCTGACATGTTTAACTATTGTGGTGATTAGTTAAATAATACTTTCCGTCTAACAGCGACTCTTTATATATCACCAACGCGGCCGTAAAAGAAGTATCACACATTTTCAGTTAACTGTTGTCTGATTGGCTTACGTTGTTTTATTCCGGGAGGTAACTCTGTACTGCCTTAAACTGTGTACACTTTCAATCCACTTTTTCATTCTAGGTCTGAAAAATATAATAATTCATATCAGACAGTAAATTTTTAAGAAAAAACTATTATTTCAATCGGAATAAAAATGACTGAAGGAGACAAAAAAAGTTCCAAAATGTTGAAAAGTTTTCATTTTAAGATAGAATAGTATGATAAATAAATGATAAATGAAAATCACTTTAGACAGTCAAAATTATAAAGATAATTATTTGCTTTCTCTGAACAGACATTTTCATTCAATGACAATACACATTTCAACTTAATGGAATGGAATTTAGTTGGGGAAAAAATAAACCTCACAGACATATCTAGGAATACTGGTTATCTATTTGTCTATTTGATGTATCCAGAAATTGGATACATCACAGGATTTTACATGCTTGCAGTTTTCTACCTGTCTTTCATAACTCAACATCATCTGTCAAAGCTGTGCTTGCCATCCATCAACGATCTGCTGCAGGTACTTCAGATCATAAATGGGAGAATGTATGAATAAAACTGTTACTGTTATTACTATTAAAGATTTTTTTTTCTAGGTATTACAGTGAAGAAAAGAGATGCCCCTGACTGCGGGTAAAACTTCTTATGTGTGCATCTTCCTTTCAATTTTATTTTTAAACGCCATTCTATATTTATCCACAGTATGACGATGACAATTTCATCAGCCAATCCAATAAAAATGTTAATGCGCACACATGTACTTACTATTCTGAAGACTTCTTTTAGCCAGAAAAGTTATAATAAGTCTGAAACCACTTTTTATCATATAAAAAAGCTTATAAGTGCAAGATATATGCTTACATGGACTTCCTACATTGAAATTTTGTGGGGACTACTTGGACCCGTACCGAAATTATATTAATTTAAATAGAAATTTCATGATTTTGTTAACTAGCAGCAAGACAAGACTCTAAAGTGGACAAAATATATTACTACATACATGATAAAAAAATTCTTTACAATTCCTGA
>NC_086378.1:34018691-34044518 GCF_036588685.1 Mytilus trossulus
CCTTTTCCTCGTCCTGACATTTTGTACTATTTGGTTGATCGACACTGAGTAAAGTGATACAATTTTTCTTCAAAATTTAGCTTATATACCCACTAAACGGATTGAACGATGTTTTTATTATACACCAATCAGAACGAAGCTCTCTGCGAGCAGTTAGGCTACCGAACATTCAACATGTTATGGGTGCTCTCTCCGAGGTTCGCGTTTAATAAAATCTTTCAATCCGTTTTGCCCAGTATATAAACAAATTGAAAATAATTTTTCACCATTACTTATTTGATTATCAAACCAGTAACATGCCACCCAAAGTAGGAACTAAAGGAGCCAAGAAGGCCGTCACCAAGGCAAAGACTGCCAGACCCGGCGGTGATAAGAAAAGGAGGAGGAAGAGACGTGAATCCTATGCTATCTACATCTACAAAGTCTTGAGACAAGTTCACCCCGACACCGGAGTGTCCTCAAAGGCAATGTCCATCATGAACAGCTTCGTCAACGATATCTTCGAGAGAATCGCAGCAGAGGCTTCCCGATTGGCACACTACAACAAAAGATCTACCATCACATCCCGGGAGATCCAGACCGCTGTCCGTCTTCTCTTACCCGGAGAATTGGCCAAGCACGCTGTCAGTGAAGGTACCAAAGCCGTCACTAAATACACCAGCAGCAAGTAAACAGTCTGAAGTTTATAACTTCACAAACGGCCCTTTTCAGGGCCACCAACATTTTTCAAAAAGAATTTACATTTGTTGTACATCAATGTCAAACTTCTAAACAAAGCTATAAATCCCAACCCCAGCTATAACCACTTTCAAACTATTTCAATAGTATATGGTTACTTTTCTCTTCTTTCTATCTGTATAACAAATATACGTGTATTTCACTCATTCTGTAGCATTTAATTTGTCTGTCAAAACTACAAAGCGTAAATACATAAATCATGAAGAACAAAACAGTGCTTTCATTCCAATTAATAGAGTTGATAAATTTACGATTTCTTTTGCTTTTCGAGAGAAAAAAAATATTGCGAGAATTATTTTACACGGAAACAAGAACATTACCTAATCTTAAACCACGCAAAAAAAAACCTCTATAATTGAATATAACAGAATCTACAGATTTTGTGTGTAAAAGTCCGTGCATTTTGTTTTGAAATTTTCTCTCTTCATGTAGGCAAATGCACGGACTTGATCTTTGAACGTATTCATAAACCTTCAGAAATATAAATTCTCAAATAAATACAAGAGTAAGAGTAAGGAAGTTAATTAAAAAGAAAGCCAGATATTTAAAAAAAAAAAGGGGGGGGGGGGGGTATAACGAGAGAGAGAAAATAGTTGCGGATCAGGATCAGGGAAAACAAGAAAAACGGTTGAAAAATTCATGAACATTAGAGAAAAGAATAGAAGTGGGAGCAAGCTTTGATTTCAAGATTTTGTTTAAAACGATGTACAACAAATCTAAGATTCTTTTTGAAAAATGTTGGTGGCCCTGAAAAGGGCCGTTGTTGATATTAGCTGGGTGGCTGTTTAACCTCCGAATCCGTACAAGGTACGTCCTTGACGTTTCAAAGCGTAGACAACATCCATGGCAGTGACAGTCTTCCTCTTGGCGTGCTCTGTGTATGTGACAGCATCACGGATGACATTTTCCAAGAAAACTTTAAGGACACCACGGGTTTCCTCATAGATGAGTCCAGATATACGTTTTACTCCACCTCTTCTTGCTAAACGACGGATGGCTGGCTTGGTGATACCTTGGATGTTATCACGCAACACCTTCCTGTGACGCTTGGCGCCTCCTTTTCCTAGACCTTTACCTCCTTTTCCTCTACCTGACATGTTTAACTATTTGTGGTGATTAGTTAAATAATACTTTCCGTCTAACAGCGACTCTTTATATATCACCAACGCGGCCGTAAAAGAAGTATCACACATTTTCAGTTAACTGTTGTCTGATTGGCTTACGTTGTTTTATTCCGGGAGGTAACTCTGTACTGCCTTAAACTGTGTACACTTTCAATCCACTTTTTCATTCTAGGTCTGAAAAATATAATAATTCATATCAGACAGTAAATTTTTAAGAAAAAACTATTATTTCAATCGGAATAAAAATGACTGAAGGAGACAAAAAAAGTTCCAAAATGTTGAAAAGTTTTCATTTTAAGATAGAATAGTATGATAAATAAATGATAAATGAAAATCACTTTAGACAGTCAAAATTATAAAGATAATTATTTGCTTTCTCTGAACAGACATTTTCATTCAATGACAATACACATTTCAACTTAATGGAATGGAATTTAGTTGGGGAAAAAATAAACCTCACAGACATATCTAGGAATACTGGTTATCTATTTGTCTATTTGATGTATCCAGAAATTGGATACATCACAGGATTTTACATGCTTGCAGTTTTCTACCTGTCTTTCATAACTCAACATCATCTGTCAAAGCTGTGCTTGCCATCCATCAACGATCTGCTGCAGGTACTTCAGATCATAAATGGGAGAATGTATGAATAAAACTGTTACTGTTATTACTATTAAAGATTTTTTTTTCTAGGTATTACAGTGAAGAAAAGAGATGCCCCTGACTGCGGGTAAAACTTCTTATGTGTGCATCTTCCTTTCAATTTTATTTTTAAACGCCATTCTATATTTATCCACAGTATGACGATGACAATTTCATCAGCCAATCCAATAAAAATGTTAATGCGCACACATGTACTTACTATTCTGAAGACTTCTTTTAGCCAGAAAAGTTTATAATAAGTCTGAAAACCACTTTTTATCATATAAAAAAGCTTATAAGTGCAAGATATATGCTTACATGGACTTCCTACATTGAAATTTTGTGGGGACTACTTGGACCCGTACCGAAATTATATTAATTTAAATAGAAATTTCATGATTTTGTTAACTAGCAGCAAGACAAGACTCTAAAGTGGACAAAATATATTACTACATACATGATAAAAAAATTCTTTACAATTCTGACTGAAAAAGAGCTCTAAATTTTTGATAAAAGTACCCTGTAATATCAGCTTTTCTAAAAGAAATATTCAAATTAATGAATTATACAAGATATTTAAACTCTAACTTAAAAAAAAAGGTTATATTTTGGCCAGTTGGTGGTTCTCTTTCTTTGGTCTAGACTACTGGTGTAAATAATACATCAAAAGAAGACAAGACAAAACAAGCGAAGAAAAGAAAAGAACAGAAGTACAGATAGAAACATTTATATGTTGATCTTTTTTTATATAATGTACTATTTAATATTCTACACACAAGGACATACATGTACCATGATAAACAAACACCCCCCTTTTTTTTGTGATGAGACTTGTGTGTATATATATATCATAAAATTTATTTTTTGTCTATGTATTGCTTTGCATATAGATGGATTCAACAAGAAGAAATAAAAGAGAGAGAGAGAGATGGGGAAAAGAGGGGTTCGGCTATGTTTCTAATTTTCATGTACAACAATTTATAGATTCTTTTTGAAAAATATTGGTGGCCCTGAAAAGGGCCGTTATGTTTTGGTGAAAAAATCACACTTCTTAAGCACGTTCTCCACGGATTCTTCGGGCCAATTGGATATCCTTTGGCATGATGGTTACTCTCTTGGCGTGGATTGCGCACAAGTTGGTATCCTCGAAGAGACCGACCAAGTAGGCTTCGCTGGCTTCCTGTAGGGCCATGACGGCTGAACTCTGGAATCGGAGATCAGTTTTGAAGTCCTGGGCGATTTCACGGACTAATCTCTGGAAGGGGAGTTTCCTGATGAGGAGCTCTGTGCTCTTCTGGTATCTCCTGATTTCTCGGAGAGCGACTGTTCCTGGCCTGTATCTATGTGGTTTCTTGACTCCACCGGTTGCAGGTGCGCTCTTACGGGCGGCCTTGGTGGCAAGTTGTTTTCTTGGAGCTTTACCTCCGGTGGATTTACGTGCAGTTTGCTTTGTTCGTGCCATGATTATTAGCTCTGTGGACGATTTGCTACAGAAAGAATACTTGAAAATTTCGGTGAATGTGTTTTTGTGCTTGCCGGGAGGATTGAAATCACGGTGACGATTGGATCACCACTTACATAAAGCTGGCGTTGATTGGTCCGCATATCTTAAATCTGATTGGACTGATTTGTAAGGGACTTTGACAGTTTTCAATCCATTTTTTACTGAAAAACTGCTCAACCCAAGCTGACAGTAAAAATGCCCCCTTTTTTCATTCATAATTACAGTTTCTGATCATCCCTCATAGCTCAACAATAGTAAATTAGTGTCACGGTTTCAATATGATAAATCTGAAGAAGAAAAATAATAATAATGAAAAAAGGTCAAAATACATGCAGAAACATTAAGGAAAGGAACGAAAAATAAAAACAGGAAAAAATAAAAATAAAATGCAGTTATAACACAAACAAAGCGAAATAAAAATAAAAAAACAGAAACAAATGGAATTACACATTCCCGACATGACATTGTGCGGATCGGCTGAGTTTCTTTATTGTTGTATTATGTCATATTTATGTATATTTAATATAAAAAAAGAAGATGTGGTATGATTTTCATTTGGGCTGGGCACATTTGTCACATTGTCTGATTGTCGGTGTGCTTACATCAATTCCACATCTTTAATACACAAACAATAACTAAATAAAGACAGAAAGACAGAGAGAGAGATGCTGAAAAAAATGGAAAAAGGAAAAGAATGGAAAGTACATATCATATATAAAAGTGTTGACGAAAGAGATAATGTTAACAAAAACTATAAATAATTATAATAATAAAAAAAAACCACACACCTTCTCAGATGAATCTAAGCATGCTCGCATCAATAACCAAGAGAGAGAAAGAAGAGAGCAGACTAGTATTAAATATAAATACTATCAGTGGTTTTTTTTCCCCCCGACAAACATTATATGATTTAACTGAGCTACTTGTGGGTTCAAAGAGTCAGAAAGTACGACAATAAATGTTCTGATGAAGAAGACTGAAAAAGTTACTAGACTTAGTGTTATGCTATAAGAACTGTACTTAAATGGGATGCGTTAGAGAGAGAAGAAAAGAAGAATCACGGAAGAAGGGACATTTATATTTTAGACATTTTTTATTTGTTATGTAGTAGAATATATTTTTTTCAATTATGTATGGGGAATAAAGTATTACTAAGATGTACAACAATTTTAGACTCTTTTTGAAAAATATTGGTGGCCCTGAAAAGGGCCGTTGTTAAGTGAGTAATCCGATATATCCACTTTTTACTTGGCAGCTTTCTGGGTCTTCTTTGGCAGAAGTACAGCCTGGATGTTTGGTAAAACACCTCCCTGGGCAATGGTGACACCAGACAAGAGTTTGTTCAACTCTTCGTCGTTTCTGATGGCCAACTGGAGATGACGGGGAATGATTCTGCTCTTCTTGTTGTCACGAGCGGCGTTTCCTGCCAACTCCAATACTTCAGCTGCTAAGTATTCTAAGACAGCTGCGAGGTACACTGGTGCACCGGCACCAACTCTCTCGGCATAGTTTCCTTTCCTCAAAAGTCTGTGGATACGACCGACTGGGAACTGAAGTCCGGCACGGGATGACCTAGACTTTGCCTTTGCTTTTGCTTTTCCTCCTTTTCCTCGTCCTGACATTTTGTACTATTTGGTTGATCGACACTGAGTAAAGTGATACAATTTTTCTTCAAAATTTAGCTTATATACCCACTAAACGGATTGAACGATGTTTTTATTATACACCAATCAGAACGAAGCTCTCTGCGAGCAGTTAGGCTACCGAACATTCAACATGTTATGGGTGCTCTCTCCGAGGTTCGCGTTTAATAAAATCTTTCAATCCGTTTTGCCCAGTATATAAACAAATTGAAAATAATTTTTCACCATTACTTATTTGATTATCAAACCAGTAACATGCCACCCAAAGTAGGAACTAAAGGAGCCAAGAAGGCCGTCACCAAGGCAAAGACTGCCAGACCCGGCGGTGATAAGAAAAGGAGGAGGAAGAGACGTGAATCCTATGCTATCTACATCTACAAAGTCTTGAGACAAGTTCACCCCGACACCGGAGTGTCCTCAAAGGCAATGTCCATCATGAACAGCTTCGTCAACGATATCTTCGAGAGAATCGCAGCAGAGGCTTCCCGATTGGCACACTACAACAAAAGATCTACCATCACATCCCGGGAGATCCAGACCGCTGTCCGTCTTCTCTTACCCGGAGAATTGGCCAAGCACGCTGTCAGTGAAGGTACCAAAGCCGTCACTAAATACACCAGCAGCAAGTAAACAGTCTGAAGTTTATAACTTCACAAACGGCCCTTTTCAGGGCCACCAACATTTTTCAAAAAGAATTTACATTTGTTGTACATCAATGTCAAACTTCTAAACAAAGCTATAAATCCCAACCCCAGCTATAACCACTTTCAAACTATTTCAATAGTATATGGTTACTTTTCTCTTCTTTCTATCTGTATAACAAATATACGTGTATTTCACTCATTCTGTAGCATTTAATTTGTCTGTCAAAACTACAAAGCGTAAATACATAAATCATGAAGAACAAAACAGTGCTTTCATTCCAATTAATAGAGTTGATAAATTTACGATTTCTTTTGCTTTTCGAGAGAAAAAAAATATTGCGAGAATTATTTTACACGGAAACAAGAACATTACCTAATCTTAAACCACGCAAAAAAAACCTCTATAATTGAATATAACAGAATCTACAGATTTTGTGTGTAAAAGTCCGTGCATTTTGTTTTGAAATTTTCTCTCTTCATGTAGGCAAATGCACGGACTTGATCTTTGAACGTATTCATAAACCTTCAGAAATATAAATTCTCAAATAAATACAAGAGTAAGAGTAAGGAAGTTAATTAAAAAGAAAGCCAGATATTTAAAAAAAAAAAGGGGGGGGGGGGGGGTATAACGAGAGAGAGAAAATAGTTGCGGATCAGGATCAGGGAAAACAAGAAAAACGGTTGAAAAATTCATGAACATTAGAGAAAAGAATAGAAGTGGGAGCAAGCTTTGATTTCAAGATTTTGTTTAAAACGATGTACAACAAATCTAAGATTCTTTTTGAAAAATGTTGGTGGCCCTGAAAAGGGCCGTTGTTGATATTAGCTGGGTGGCTGTTTAACCTCCGAATCCGTACAAGGTACGTCCTTGACGTTTCAAAGCGTAGACAACATCCATGGCAGTGACAGTCTTCCTCTTGGCGTGCTCTGTGTATGTGACAGCATCACGGATGACATTTTCCAAGAAAACTTTAAGGACACCACGGGTTTCCTCATAGATGAGTCCAGATATACGTTTTACTCCACCTCTTCTTGCTAAACGACGGATGGCTGGCTTGGTGATACCTTGGATGTTATCACGCAACACCTTCCTGTGACGCTTGGCGCCTCCTTTTCCTAGACCTTTACCTCCTTTTCCTCTACCTGACATGTTTAACTATTTGTGGTGATTAGTTAAATAATACTTTCCGTCTAACAGCGACTCTTTATATATCACCAACGCGGCCGTAAAAGAAGTATCACACATTTTCAGTTAACTGTTGTCTGATTGGCTTACGTTGTTTTATTCCGGGAGGTAACTCTGTACTGCCTTAAACTGTGTACACTTTCAATCCACTTTTTCATTCTAGGTCTGAAAAATATAATAATTCATATCAGACAGTAAATTTTTAAGAAAAAACTATTATTTCAATCGGAATAAAAATGACTGAAGGAGACAAAAAAAGTTCCAAAATGTTGAAAAGTTTTCATTTTAAGATAGAATAGTATGATAAATAAATGATAAATGAAAATCACTTTAGACAGTCAAAATTATAAAGATAATTATTTGCTTTCTCTGAACAGACATTTTCATTCAATGACAATACACATTTCAACTTAATGGAATGGAATTTAGTTGGGGAAAAAATAAACCTCACAGACATATCTAGGAATACTGGTTATCTATTTGTCTATTTGATGTATCCAGAAATTGGATACATCACAGGATTTTACATGCTTGCAGTTTTCTACCTGTCTTTCATAACTCAACATCATCTGTCAAAGCTGTGCTTGCCATCCATCAACGATCTGCTGCAGGTACTTCAGATCATAAATGGGAGAATGTATGAATAAAACTGTTACTGTTATTACTATTAAAGATTTTTTTTTCTAGGTATTACAGTGAAGAAAAGAGATGCCCCTGACTGCGGGTAAAACTTCTTATGTGTGCATCTTCCTTTCAATTTTATTTTTAAACGCCATTCTATATTTATCCACAGTATGACGATGACAATTTCATCAGCCAATCCAATAAAAATGTTAATGCGCACACATGTACTTACTATTCTGAAGACTTCTTTTAGCCAGAAAAGTTTATAATAAGTCTGAAAACCACTTTTTATCATATAAAAAAGCTTATAAGTGCAAGATATATGCTTACATGGACTTCCTACATTGAAATTTTGTGGGGACTACTTGGACCCGTACCGAAATTATATTAATTTAAATAGAAATTTCATGATTTTGTTAACTAGCAGCAAGACAAGACTCTAAAGTGGACAAAATATATTACTACATACATGATAAAAAAATTCTTTACAATTCTGACTGAAAAAGAGCTCTAAATTTTTGATAAAAGTACCCTGTAATATCAGCTTTTCTAAAAGAAATATTCAAATTAATGAATTATACAAGATATTTAAACTCTAACTTAAAAAAAAAGGTTATATTTTGGCCAGTTGGTGGTTCTCTTTCTTTGGTCTAGACTACTGGTGTAAATAATACATCAAAAGAAGACAAGACAAAACAAGCGAAGAAAAGAAAAGAACAGAAGTACAGATAGAAACATTTATATGTTGATCTTTTTTTATATAATGTACTATTTAATATTCTACACACAAGGACATACATGTACCATGATAAACAAACACCCCCCTTTTTTTTGTGATGAGACTTGTGTGTATATATATATCATAAAATTTATTTTTTGTCTATGTATTGCTTTGCATATAGATGGATTCAACAAGAAGAAATAAAAGAGAGAGAGAGAGATGGGGAAAAGAGGGGTTCGGCTATGTTTCTAATTTTCATGTACAACAATTTATAGATTCTTTTTGAAAAATATTGGTGGCCCTGAAAAGGGCCGTTATGTTTTGGTGAAAAAATCACACTTCTTAAGCACGTTCTCCACGGATTCTTCGGGCCAATTGGATATCCTTTGGCATGATGGTTACTCTCTTGGCGTGGATTGCGCACAAGTTGGTATCCTCGAAGAGACCGACCAAGTAGGCTTCGCTGGCTTCCTGTAGGGCCATGACGGCTGAACTCTGGAATCGGAGATCAGTTTTGAAGTCCTGGGCGATTTCACGGACTAATCTCTGGAAGGGGAGTTTCCTGATGAGGAGCTCTGTGCTCTTCTGGTATCTCCTGATTTCTCGGAGAGCGACTGTTCCTGGCCTGTATCTATGTGGTTTCTTGACTCCACCGGTTGCAGGTGCGCTCTTACGGGCGGCCTTGGTGGCAAGTTGTTTTCTTGGAGCTTTACCTCCGGTGGATTTACGTGCAGTTTGCTTTGTTCGTGCCATGATTATTAGCTCTGTGGACGATTTGCTACAGAAAGAATACTTGAAAATTTCGGTGAATGTGTTTTTGTGCTTGCCGGGAGGATTGAAATCACGGTGACGATTGGATCACCACTTACATAAAGCTGGCGTTGATTGGTCCGCATATCTTAAATCTGATTGGACTGATTTGTAAGGGACTTTGACAGTTTTCAATCCATTTTTTACTGAAAAACTGCTCAACCCAAGCTGACAGTAAAAATGCCCCCTTTTTTCATTCATAATTACAGTTTCTGATCATCCCTCATAGCTCAACAATAGTAAATTAGTGTCACGGTTTCAATATGATAAATCTGAAGAAGAAAAATAATAATAATGAAAAAAGGTCAAAATACATGCAGAAACATTAAGGAAAGGAACGAAAAATAAAAACAGGAAAAAATAAAAATAAAATGCAGTTATAACACAAACAAAGCGAAATAAAAATAAAAAAACAGAAACAAATGGAATTACACATTCCCGACATGACATTGTGCGGATCGGCTGAGTTTCTTTATTGTTGTATTATGTCATATTTATGTATATTTAATATAAAAAAAGAAGATGTGGTATGATTTTCATTTGGGCTGGGCACATTTGTCACATTGTCTGATTGTCGGTGTGCTTACATCAATTCCACATCTTTAATACACAAACAATAACTAAATAAAGACAGAAAGACAGAGAGAGAGAGATGCTGAAAAAAATGGAAAAAGGAAAAGAATGGAAAGTACATATCATATATAAAAGTGTTGACGAAAGAGATAATGTTAACAAAAACTATAAATAATTATAATAATAAAAAAAAACCACACACCTTCTCAGATGAATCTAAGCATGCTCGCATCAATAACCAAGAGAGAGAAAGAAGAGAGCAGACTAGTATTAAATATAAATACTATCAGTGGTTTTTTTTCCCCCCGACAAACATTATATGATTTAACTGAGCTACTTGTGGGTTCAAAGAGTCAGAAAGTACGACAATAAATGTTCTGATGAAGAAGACTGAAAAAGTTACTAGACTTAGTGTTATGCTATAAGAACTGTACTTAAATGGGATGCGTTAGAGAGAGAAGAAAAGAAGAATCACGGAAGAAGGGACATTTATATTTTAGACATTTTTTATTTGTTATGTAGTAGAATATATTTTTTTCAATTATGTATGGGGAATAAAGTATTACTAAGATGTACAACAATTTTAGACTCTTTTTGAAAAATATTGGTGGCCCTGAAAAGGGCCGTTGTTAAGTGAGTAATCCGATATATCCACTTTTTACTTGGCAGCTTTCTGGGTCTTCTTTGGCAGAAGTACAGCCTGGATGTTTGGTAAAACACCTCCCTGGGCAATGGTGACACCAGACAAGAGTTTGTTCAACTCTTCGTCGTTTCTGATGGCCAACTGGAGATGACGGGGAATGATTCTGCTCTTCTTGTTGTCACGAGCGGCGTTTCCTGCCAACTCCAATACTTCAGCTGCTAAGTATTCTAAGACAGCTGCGAGGTACACTGGTGCACCGGCACCAACTCTCTCGGCATAGTTTCCTTTCCTCAAAAGTCTGTGGATACGACCGACTGGGAACTGAAGTCCGGCACGGGATGACCTAGACTTTGCCTTTGCTTTTGCTTTTCCTCCTTTTCCTCGTCCTGACATTTTGTACTATTTGGTTGATCGACACTGAGTAAAGTGATACAATTTTTCTTCAAAATTTAGCTTATATACCCACTAAACGGATTGAACGATGTTTTTATTATACACCAATCAGAACGAAGCTCTCTGCGAGCAGTTAGGCTACCGAACATTCAACATGTTATGGGTGCTCTCTCCGAGGTTCGCGTTTAATAAAATCTTTCAATCCGTTTTGCCCAGTATATAAACAAATTGAAAATAATTTTTCACCATTACTTATTTGATTATCAAACCAGTAACATGCCACCCAAAGTAGGAACTAAAGGAGCCAAGAAGGCCGTCACCAAGGCAAAGACTGCCAGACCCGGCGGTGATAAGAAAAGGAGGAGGAAGAGACGTGAATCCTATGCTATCTACATCTACAAAGTCTTGAGACAAGTTCACCCCGACACCGGAGTGTCCTCAAAGGCAATGTCCATCATGAACAGCTTCGTCAACGATATCTTCGAGAGAATCGCAGCAGAGGCTTCCCGATTGGCACACTACAACAAAAGATCTACCATCACATCCCGGGAGATCCAGACCGCTGTCCGTCTTCTCTTACCCGGAGAATTGGCCAAGCACGCTGTCAGTGAAGGTACCAAAGCCGTCACTAAATACACCAGCAGCAAGTAAACAGTCTGAAGTTTATAACTTCACAAACGGCCCTTTTCAGGGCCACCAACATTTTTCAAAAAGAATTTACATTTGTTGTACATCAATGTCAAACTTCTAAACAAAGCTATAAATCCCAACCCCAGCTATAACCACTTTCAAACTATTTCAATAGTATATGGTTACTTTTCTCTTCTTTCTATCTGTATAACAAATATACGTGTATTTCACTCATTCTGTAGCATTTAATTTGTCTGTCAAAACTACAAAGCGTAAATACATAAATCATGAAGAACAAAACAGTGCTTTCATTCCAATTAATAGAGTTGATAAATTTACGATTTCTTTTGCTTTTCGAGAGAAAAAAAATATTGCGAGAATTATTTTACACGGAAACAAGAACATTACCTAATCTTAAACCACGCAAAAAAAACCTCTATAATTGAATATAACAGAATCTACAGATTTTGTGTGTAAAAGTCCGTGCATTTTGTTTTGAAATTTTCTCTCTTCATGTAGGCAAATGCACGGACTTGATCTTTGAACGTATTCATAAACCTTCAGAAATATAAATTCTCAAATAAATACAAGAGTAAGAGTAAGGAAGTTAATTAAAAAGAAAGCCAGATATTTAAAAAAAAAAAGGGGGGGGGGGGGGGGTATAACGAGAGAGAGAAAATAGTTGCGGATCAGGATCAGGGAAAACAAGAAAAACGGTTGAAAAATTCATGAACATTAGAGAAAAGAATAGAAGTGGGAGCAAGCTTTGATTTCAAGATTTTGTTTAAAACGATGTACAACAAATCTAAGATTCTTTTTGAAAAATGTTGGTGGCCCTGAAAAGGGCCGTTGTTGATATTAGCTGGGTGGCTGTTTAACCTCCGAATCCGTACAAGGTACGTCCTTGACGTTTCAAAGCGTAGACAACATCCATGGCAGTGACAGTCTTCCTCTTGGCGTGCTCTGTGTATGTGACAGCATCACGGATGACATTTTCCAAGAAAACTTTAAGGACACCACGGGTTTCCTCATAGATGAGTCCAGATATACGTTTTACTCCACCTCTTCTTGCTAAACGACGGATGGCTGGCTTGGTGATACCTTGGATGTTATCACGCAACACCTTCCTGTGACGCTTGGCGCCTCCTTTTCCTAGACCTTTACCTCCTTTTCCTCTACCTGACATGTTTAACTATTTGTGGTGATTAGTTAAATAATACTTTCCGTCTAACAGCGACTCTTTATATATCACCAACGCGGCCGTAAAAGAAGTATCACACATTTTCAGTTAACTGTTGTCTGATTGGCTTACGTTGTTTTATTCCGGGAGGTAACTCTGTACTGCCTTAAACTGTGTACACTTTCAATCCACTTTTTCATTCTAGGTCTGAAAAATATAATAATTCATATCAGACAGTAAATTTTTAAGAAAAAACTATTATTTCAATCGGAATAAAAATGACTGAAGGAGACAAAAAAAGTTCCAAAATGTTGAAAAGTTTTCATTTTAAGATAGAATAGTATGATAAATAAATGATAAATGAAAATCACTTTAGACAGTCAAAATTATAAAGATAATTATTTGCTTTCTCTGAACAGACATTTTCATTCAATGACAATACACATTTCAACTTAATGGAATGGAATTTAGTTGGGGAAAAAATAAACCTCACAGACATATCTAGGAATACTGGTTATCTATTTGTCTATTTGATGTATCCAGAAATTGGATACATCACAGGATTTTACATGCTTGCAGTTTTCTACCTGTCTTTCATAACTCAACATCATCTGTCAAAGCTGTGCTTGCCATCCATCAACGATCTGCTGCAGGTACTTCAGATCATAAATGGGAGAATGTATGAATAAAACTGTTACTGTTATTACTATTAAAGATTTTTTTTTCTAGGTATTACAGTGAAGAAAAGAGATGCCCCTGACTGCGGGTAAAACTTCTTATGTGTGCATCTTCCTTTCAATTTTATTTTTAAACGCCATTCTATATTTATCCACAGTATGACGATGACAATTTCATCAGCCAATCCAATAAAAATGTTAATGCGCACACATGTACTTACTATTCTGAAGACTTCTTTTAGCCAGAAAAGTTTATAATAAGTCTGAAAACCACTTTTTATCATATAAAAAAGCTTATAAGTGCAAGATATATGCTTACATGGACTTCCTACATTGAAATTTTGTGGGGACTACTTGGACCCGTACCGAAATTATATTAATTTAAATAGAAATTTCATGATTTTGTTAACTAGCAGCAAGACAAGACTCTAAAGTGGACAAAATATATTACTACATACATGATAAAAAAATTCTTTACAATTCTGACTGAAAAAGAGCTCTAAATTTTTGATAAAAGTACCCTGTAATATCAGCTTTTCTAAAAGAAATATTCAAATTAATGAATTATACAAGATATTTAAACTCTAACTTAAAAAAAAAGGTTATATTTTGGCCAGTTGGTGGTTCTCTTTCTTTGGTCTAGACTACTGGTGTAAATAATACATCAAAAGAAGACAAGACAAAACAAGCGAAGAAAAGAAAAGAACAGAAGTACAGATAGAAACATTTATATGTTGATCTTTTTTTATATAATGTACTATTTAATATTCTACACACAAGGACATACATGTACCATGATAAACAAACACCCCCCTTTTTTTTGTGATGAGACTTGTGTGTATATATATATCATAAAATTTATTTTTTGTCTATGTATTGCTTTGCATATAGATGGATTCAACAAGAAGAAATAAAAGAGAGAGAGAGAGATGGGGAAAAGAGGGGTTCGGCTATGTTTCTAATTTTCATGTACAACAATTTATAGATTCTTTTTGAAAAATATTGGTGGCCCTGAAAAGGGCCGTTATGTTTTGGTGAAAAAATCACACTTCTTAAGCACGTTCTCCACGGATTCTTCGGGCCAATTGGATATCCTTTGGCATGATGGTTACTCTCTTGGCGTGGATTGCGCACAAGTTGGTATCCTCGAAGAGACCGACCAAGTAGGCTTCGCTGGCTTCCTGTAGGGCCATGACGGCTGAACTCTGGAATCGGAGATCAGTTTTGAAGTCCTGGGCGATTTCACGGACTAATCTCTGGAAGGGGAGTTTCCTGATGAGGAGCTCTGTGCTCTTCTGGTATCTCCTGATTTCTCGGAGAGCGACTGTTCCTGGCCTGTATCTATGTGGTTTCTTGACTCCACCGGTTGCAGGTGCGCTCTTACGGGCGGCCTTGGTGGCAAGTTGTTTTCTTGGAGCTTTACCTCCGGTGGATTTACGTGCAGTTTGCTTTGTTCGTGCCATGATTATTAGCTCTGTGGACGATTTGCTACAGAAAGAATACTTGAAAATTTCGGTGAATGTGTTTTTGTGCTTGCCGGGAGGATTGAAATCACGGTGACGATTGGATCACCACTTACATAAAGCTGGCGTTGATTGGTCCGCATATCTTAAATCTGATTGGACTGATTTGTAAGGGACTTTGACAGTTTTCAATCCATTTTTTACTGAAAAACTGCTCAACCCAAGCTGACAGTAAAAATGCCCCCTTTTTTCATTCATAATTACAGTTTCTGATCATCCCTCATAGCTCAACAATAGTAAATTAGTGTCACGGTTTCAATATGATAAATCTGAAGAAGAAAAATAATAATAATGAAAAAAGGTCAAAATACATGCAGAAACATTAAGGAAAGGAACGAAAAATAAAAACAGGAAAAAATAAAAATAAAATGCAGTTATAACACAAACAAAGCGAAATAAAAATAAAAAAACAGAAACAAATGGAATTACACATTCCCGACATGACATTGTGCGGATCGGCTGAGTTTCTTTATTGTTGTATTATGTCATATTTATGTATATTTAATATAAAAAAAGAAGATGTGGTATGATTTTCATTTGGGCTGGGCACATTTGTCACATTGTCTGATTGTCGGTGTGCTTACATCAATTCCACATCTTTAATACACAAACAATAACTAAATAAAGACAGAAAGACAGAGAGAGAGATGCTGAAAAAAATGGAAAAAGGAAAAGAATGGAAAGTACATATCATATATAAAAGTGTTGACGAAAGAGATAATGTTAACAAAAACTATAAATAATTATAATAATAAAAAAAAACCACACACCTTCTCAGATGAATCTAAGCATGCTCGCATCAATAACCAAGAGAGAGAAAGAAGAGAGCAGACTAGTATTAAATATAAATACTATCAGTGGTTTTTTTTCCCCCCGACAAACATTATATGATTTAACTGAGCTACTTGTGGGTTCAAAGAGTCAGAAAGTACGACAATAAATGTTCTGATGAAGAAGACTGAAAAAGTTACTAGACTTAGTGTTATGCTATAAGAACTGTACTTAAATGGGATGCGTTAGAGAGAGAAGAAAAGAAGAATCACGGAAGAAGGGACATTTATATTTTAGACATTTTTTATTTGTTATGTAGTAGAATATATTTTTTTCAATTATGTATGGGGAATAAAGTATTACTAAGATGTACAACAATTTTAGACTCTTTTTGAAAAATATTGGTGGCCCTGAAAAGGGCCGTTGTTAAGTGAGTAATCCGATATATCCACTTTTTACTTGGCAGCTTTCTGGGTCTTCTTTGGCAGAAGTACAGCCTGGATGTTTGGTAAAACACCTCCCTGGGCAATGGTGACACCAGACAAGAGTTTGTTCAACTCTTCGTCGTTTCTGATGGCCAACTGGAGATGACGGGGAATGATTCTGCTCTTCTTGTTGTCACGAGCGGCGTTTCCTGCCAACTCCAATACTTCAGCTGCTAAGTATTCTAAGACAGCTGCGAGGTACACTGGTGCACCGGCACCAACTCTCTCGGCATAGTTTCCTTTCCTCAAAAGTCTGTGGATACGACCGACTGGGAACTGAAGTCCGGCACGGGATGACCTAGACTTTGCCTTTGCTTTTGCTTTTCCTCCTTTTCCTCGTCCTGACATTTTGTACTATTTGGTTGATCGACACTGAGTAAAGTGATACAATTTTTCTTCAAAATTTAGCTTATATACCCACTAAACGGATTGAACGATGTTTTTATTATACACCAATCAGAACGAAGCTCTCTGCGAGCAGTTAGGCTACCGAACATTCAACATGTTATGGGTGCTCTCTCCGAGGTTCGCGTTTAATAAAATCTTTCAATCCGTTTTGCCCAGTATATAAACAAATTGAAAATAATTTTTCACCATTACTTATTTGATTATCAAACCAGTAACATGCCACCCAAAGTAGGAACTAAAGGAGCCAAGAAGGCCGTCACCAAGGCAAAGACTGCCAGACCCGGCGGTGATAAGAAAAGGAGGAGGAAGAGACGTGAATCCTATGCTATCTACATCTACAAAGTCTTGAGACAAGTTCACCCCGACACCGGAGTGTCCTCAAAGGCAATGTCCATCATGAACAGCTTCGTCAACGATATCTTCGAGAGAATCGCAGCAGAGGCTTCCCGATTGGCACACTACAACAAAAGATCTACCATCACATCCCGGGAGATCCAGACCGCTGTCCGTCTTCTCTTACCCGGAGAATTGGCCAAGCACGCTGTCAGTGAAGGTACCAAAGCCGTCACTAAATACACCAGCAGCAAGTAAACAGTCTGAAGTTTATAACTTCACAAACGGCCCTTTTCAGGGCCACCAACATTTTTCAAAAAGAATTTACATTTGTTGTACATCAATGTCAAACTTCTAAACAAAGCTATAAATCCCAACCCCAGCTATAACCACTTTCAAACTATTTCAATAGTATATGGTTACTTTTCTCTTCTTTCTATCTGTATAACAAATATACGTGTATTTCACTCATTCTGTAGCATTTAATTTGTCTGTCAAAACTACAAAGCGTAAATACATAAATCATGAAGAACAAAACAGTGCTTTCATTCCAATTAATAGAGTTGATAAATTTACGATTTCTTTTGCTTTTCGAGAGAAAAAAAATATTGCGAGAATTATTTTACACGGAAACAAGAACATTACCTAATCTTAAACCACGCAAAAAAAACCTCTATAATTGAATATAACAGAATCTACAGATTTTGTGTGTAAAAGTCCGTGCATTTTGTTTTGAAATTTTCTCTCTTCATGTAGGCAAATGCACGGACTTGATCTTTGAACGTATTCATAAACCTTCAGAAATATAAATTCTCAAATAAATACAAGAGTAAGAGTAAGGAAGTTAATTAAAAAGAAAGCCAGATATTTAAAAAAAAAAAGGGGGGGGGGGGGGGGTATAACGAGAGAGAGAAAATAGTTGCGGATCAGGATCAGGGAAAACAAGAAAAACGGTTGAAAAATTCATGAACATTAGAGAAAAGAATAGAAGTGGGAGCAAGCTTTGATTTCAAGATTTTGTTTAAAACGATGTACAACAAATCTAAGATTCTTTTTGAAAAATGTTGGTGGCCCTGAAAAGGGCCGTTGTTGATATTAGCTGGGTGGCTGTTTAACCTCCGAATCCGTACAAGGTACGTCCTTGACGTTTCAAAGCGTAGACAACATCCATGGCAGTGACAGTCTTCCTCTTGGCGTGCTCTGTGTATGTGACAGCATCACGGATGACATTTTCCAAGAAAACTTTAAGGACACCACGGGTTTCCTCATAGATGAGTCCAGATATACGTTTTACTCCACCTCTTCTTGCTAAACGACGGATGGCTGGCTTGGTGATACCTTGGATGTTATCACGCAACACCTTCCTGTGACGCTTGGCGCCTCCTTTTCCTAGACCTTTACCTCCTTTTCCTCTACCTGACATGTTTAACTATTTGTGGTGATTAGTTAAATAATACTTTCCGTCTAACAGCGACTCTTTATATATCACCAACGCGGCCGTAAAAGAAGTATCACACATTTTCAGTTAACTGTTGTCTGATTGGCTTACGTTGTTTTATTCCGGGAGGTAACTCTGTACTGCCTTAAACTGTGTACACTTTCAATCCACTTTTTCATTCTAGGTCTGAAAAATATAATAATTCATATCAGACAGTAAATTTTTAAGAAAAAACTATTATTTCAATCGGAATAAAAATGACTGAAGGAGACAAAAAAAGTTCCAAAATGTTGAAAAGTTTTCATTTTAAGATAGAATAGTATGATAAATAAATGATAAATGAAAATCAC
The DNA here is from genome assembly GCF_036588685.1 of Mytilus trossulus. Lineage (NCBI taxonomy): Eukaryota > Metazoa > Mollusca > Bivalvia > Mytilida > Mytilidae > Mytilus > Mytilus trossulus. The sequence continues at coordinate 34,037,735 of NC_086378.1, forward strand.
TTTAGACAGTCAAAATTATAAAGATAATTATTTGCTTTCTCTGAACAGACATTTTCATTCAATGACAATACACATTTCAACTTAATGGAATGGAATTTAGTTGGGGAAAAAATAAACCTCACAGACATATCTAGGAATACTGGTTATCTATTTGTCTATTTGATGTATCCAGAAATTGGATACATCACAGGATTTTACATGCTTGCAGTTTTCTACCTGTCTTTCATAACTCAACATCATCTGTCAAAGCTGTGCTTGCCATCCATCAACGATCTGCTGCAGGTACTTCAGATCATAAATGGGAGAATGTATGAATAAAACTGTTACTGTTATTACTATTAAAGATTTTTTTTTCTAGGTATTACAGTGAAGAAAAGAGATGCCCCTGACTGCGGGTAAAACTTCTTATGTGTGCATCTTCCTTTCAATTTTATTTTTAAACGCCATTCTATATTTATCCACAGTATGACGATGACAATTTCATCAGCCAATCCAATAAAAATGTTAATGCGCACACATGTACTTACTATTCTGAAGACTTCTTTTAGCCAGAAAAGTTTATAATAAGTCTGAAAACCACTTTTTATCATATAAAAAAGCTTATAAGTGCAAGATATATGCTTACATGGACTTCCTACATTGAAATTTTGTGGGGACTACTTGGACCCGTACCGAAATTATATTAATTTAAATAGAAATTTCATGATTTTGTTAACTAGCAGCAAGACAAGACTCTAAAGTGGACAAAATATATTACTACATACATGATAAAAAAATTCTTTACAATTCTGACTGAAAAAGAGCTCTAAATTTTTGATAAAAGTACCCTGTAATATCAGCTTTTCTAAAAGAAATATTCAAATTAATGAATTATACAAGATATTTAAACTCTAACTTAAAAAAAAAGGTTATATTTTGGCCAGTTGGTGGTTCTCTTTCTTTGGTCTAGACTACTGGTGTAAATAATACATCAAAAGAAGACAAGACAAAACAAGCGAAGAAAAGAAAAGAACAGAAGTACAGATAGAAACATTTATATGTTGATCTTTTTTTATATAATGTACTATTTAATATTCTACACACAAGGACATACATGTACCATGATAAACAAACACCCCCCTTTTTTTTGTGATGAGACTTGTGTGTATATATATATCATAAAATTTATTTTTTGTCTATGTATTGCTTTGCATATAGATGGATTCAACAAGAAGAAATAAAAGAGAGAGAGAGAGATGGGGAAAAGAGGGGTTCGGCTATGTTTCTAATTTTCATGTACAACAATTTATAGATTCTTTTTGAAAAATATTGGTGGCCCTGAAAAGGGCCGTTATGTTTTGGTGAAAAAATCACACTTCTTAAGCACGTTCTCCACGGATTCTTCGGGCCAATTGGATATCCTTTGGCATGATGGTTACTCTCTTGGCGTGGATTGCGCACAAGTTGGTATCCTCGAAGAGACCGACCAAGTAGGCTTCGCTGGCTTCCTGTAGGGCCATGACGGCTGAACTCTGGAATCGGAGATCAGTTTTGAAGTCCTGGGCGATTTCACGGACTAATCTCTGGAAGGGGAGTTTCCTGATGAGGAGCTCTGTGCTCTTCTGGTATCTCCTGATTTCTCGGAGAGCGACTGTTCCTGGCCTGTATCTATGTGGTTTCTTGACTCCACCGGTTGCAGGTGCGCTCTTACGGGCGGCCTTGGTGGCAAGTTGTTTTCTTGGAGCTTTACCTCCGGTGGATTTACGTGCAGTTTGCTTTGTTCGTGCCATGATTATTAGCTCTGTGGACGATTTGCTACAGAAAGAATACTTGAAAATTTCGGTGAATGTGTTTTTGTGCTTGCCGGGAGGATTGAAATCACGGTGACGATTGGATCACCACTTACATAAAGCTGGCGTTGATTGGTCCGCATATCTTAAATCTGATTGGACTGATTTGTAAGGGACTTTGACAGTTTTCAATCCATTTTTTACTGAAAAACTGCTCAACCCAAGCTGACAGTAAAAATGCCCCCTTTTTTCATTCATAATTACAGTTTCTGATCATCCCTCATAGCTCAACAATAGTAAATTAGTGTCACGGTTTCAATATGATAAATCTGAAGAAGAAAAATAATAATAATGAAAAAAGGTCAAAATACATGCAGAAACATTAAGGAAAGGAACGAAAAATAAAAACAGGAAAAAATAAAAATAAAATGCAGTTATAACACAAACAAAGCGAAATAAAAATAAAAAAACAGAAACAAATGGAATTACACATTCCCGACATGACATTGTGCGGATCGGCTGAGTTTCTTTATTGTTGTATTATGTCATATTTATGTATATTTAATATAAAAAAAGAAGATGTGGTATGATTTTCATTTGGGCTGGGCACATTTGTCACATTGTCTGATTGTCGGTGTGCTTACATCAATTCCACATCTTTAATACACAAACAATAACTAAATAAAGACAGAAAGACAGAGAGAGAGATGCTGAAAAAAATGGAAAAAGGAAAAGAATGGAAAGTACATATCATATATAAAAGTGTTGACGAAAGAGATAATGTTAACAAAAACTATAAATAATTATAATAATAAAAAAAAACCACACACCTTCTCAGATGAATCTAAGCATGCTCGCATCAATAACCAAGAGAGAGAAAGAAGAGAGCAGACTAGTATTAAATATAAATACTATCAGTGGTTTTTTTTCCCCCCGACAAACATTATTATGATTTAACTGAGCTACTTGTGGGTTCAAAGAGTCAGAAAGTACGACAATAAATGTTCTGATGAAGAAGACTGAAAAAGTTACTAGACTTAGTGTTATGCTATAAGAACTGTACTTAAATGGGATGCGTTAGAGAGAGAAGAAAAGAAGAATCACGGAAGAAGGGACATTTATATTTTAGACATTTTTTATTTGTTATGTAGTAGAATATATTTTTTTCAATTATGTATGGGGAATAAAGTATTACTAAGATGTACAACAATTTTAGACTCTTTTTGAAAAATATTGGTGGCCCTGAAAAGGGCCGTTGTTAAGTGAGTAATCCGATATATCCACTTTTTACTTGGCAGCTTTCTGGGTCTTCTTTGGCAGAAGTACAGCCTGGATGTTTGGTAAAACACCTCCCTGGGCAATGGTGACACCAGACAAGAGTTTGTTCAACTCTTCGTCGTTTCTGATGGCCAACTGGAGATGACGGGGAATGATTCTGCTCTTCTTGTTGTCACGAGCGGCGTTTCCTGCCAACTCCAATACTTCAGCTGCTAAGTATTCTAAGACAGCTGCGAGGTACACTGGTGCACCGGCACCAACTCTCTCGGCATAGTTTCCTTTCCTCAAAAGTCTGTGGATACGACCGACTGGGAACTGAAGTCCGGCACGGGATGACCTAGACTTTGCCTTTGCTTTTGCTTTTCCTCCTTTTCCTCGTCCTGACATTTTGTACTATTTGGTTGATCGACACTGAGTAAAGTGATACAATTTTTCTTCAAAATTTAGCTTATATACCCACTAAACGGATTGAACGATGTTTTTATTATACACCAATCAGAACGAAGCTCTCTGCGAGCAGTTAGGCTACCGAACATTCAACATGTTATGGGTGCTCTCTCCGAGGTTCGCGTTTAATAAAATCTTTCAATCCGTTTTGCCCAGTATATAAACAAATTGAAAATAATTTTTCACCATTACTTATTTGATTATCAAACCAGTAACATGCCACCCAAAGTAGGAACTAAAGGAGCCAAGAAGGCCGTCACCAAGGCAAAGACTGCCAGACCCGGCGGTGATAAGAAAAGGAGGAGGAAGAGACGTGAATCCTATGCTATCTACATCTACAAAGTCTTGAGACAAGTTCACCCCGACACCGGAGTGTCCTCAAAGGCAATGTCCATCATGAACAGCTTCGTCAACGATATCTTCGAGAGAATCGCAGCAGAGGCTTCCCGATTGGCACACTACAACAAAAGATCTACCATCACATCCCGGGAGATCAGACCGCTGTCCGTCTTCTCTTACCCGGAGAATTGGCCAAGCACGCTGTCAGTGAAGGTACCAAAGCCGTCACTAAATACACCAGCAGCAAGTAAACAGTCTGAAGTTTATAACTTCACAAACGGCCCTTTTCAGGGCCACCAACATTTTTCAAAAAGAATTTACATTTGTTGTACATCAATGTCAAACTTCTAAACAAAGCTATAAATCCCAACCCCAGCTATAACCACTTTCAAACTATTTCAATAGTATATGGTTACTTTTCTCTTCTTTCTATCTGTATAACAAATATACGTGTATTTCACTCATTCTGTAGCATTTAATTTGTCTGTCAAAACTACAAAGCGTAAATACATAAATCATGAAGAACAAAACAGTGCTTTCATTCCAATTAATAGAGTTGATAAATTTACGATTTCTTTTGCTTTTCGAGAGAAAAAAAATATTGCGAGAATTATTTTACACGGAAACAAGAACATTACCTAATCTTAAACCACGCAAAAAAAACCTCTATAATTGAATATAACAGAATCTACAGATTTTGTGTGTAAAAGTCCGTGCATTTTGTTTTGAAATTTTCTCTCTTCATGTAGGCAAATGCACGGACTTGATCTTTGAACGTATTCATAAACCTTCAGAAATATAAATTCTCAAATAAATACAAGAGTAAGAGTAAGGAAGTTAATTAAAAAGAAAGCCAGATATTTAAAAAAAAAAAGGGGGGGGGGGGGGGGTATAACGAGAGAGAGAAAATAGTTGCGGATCAGGATCAGGGAAAACAAGAAAAACGGTTGAAAAATTCATGAACATTAGAGAAAAGAATAGAAGTGGGAGCAAGCTTTGATTTCAAGATTTTGTTTAAAACGATGTACAACAAATCTAAGATTCTTTTTGAAAAATGTTGGTGGCCCTGAAAAGGGCCGTTGTTGATATTAGCTGGTGGCTGTTTAACCTCCGAATCCGTACAAGGTACGTCCTTGACGTTTCAAAGCGTAGACAACATCCATGGCAGTGACAGTCTTCCTCTTGGCGTGCTCTGTGTATGTGACAGCATCACGGATGACATTTTCCAAGAAAACTTTAAGGACACCACGGGTTTCCTCATAGATGAGTCCAGATATACGTTTTACTCCACCTCTTCTTGCTAAACGACGGATGGCTGGCTTGGTGATACCTTGGATGTTATCACGCAACACCTTCCTGTGACGCTTGGCGCCTCCTTTTCCTAGACCTTTACCTCCTTTTCCTCTACCTGACATGTTTTAACTATTTGTGGTGATTAGTTAAATAATACTTTCCGTCTAACAGCGACTCTTTATATATCACCAACGCGGCCGTAAAAGAAGTATCACACATTTTCAGTTAACTGTTGTCTGATTGGCTTACGTTGTTTTATTCCGGGAGGTAACTCTGTACTGCCTTAAACTGTGTACACTTTCAATCCACTTTTTCATTCTAGGTCTGAAAAATATAATAATTCATATCAGACAGTAAATTTTTAAGAAAAAACTATTATTTCAATCGGAATAAAAATGACTGAAGGAGACAAAAAAAGTTCCAAAATGTTGAAAAGTTTTCATTTTAAGATAGAATAGTATGATAAATAAATGATAAATGAAAATCACTTTAGACAGTCAAAATTATAAAGATAATTATTTGCTTTCTCTGAACAGACATTTTCATTCAATGACAATACACATTTCAACTTAATGGAATGGAATTTAGTTGGGGAAAAAATAAACCTCACAGACATATCTAGGAATACTGGTTATCTATTTGTCTATTTGATGTATCCAGAAATTGGATACATCACAGGATTTTACATGCTTGCAGTTTTCTACCTGTCTTTCATAACTCAACATCATCTGTCAAAGCTGTGCTTGCCATCCATCAACGATCTGCTGCAGGTACTTCAGATCATAAATGGGAGAATGTATGAATAAAACTGTTACTGTTATTACTATTAAAGATTTTTTTTTCTAGGTATTACAGTGAAGAAAAGAGATGCCCCTGACTGCGGGTAAAACTTCTTATGTGTGCATCTTCCTTTCAATTTTATTTTTAAACGCCATTCTATATTTATCCACAGTATGACGATGACAATTTCATCAGCCAATCCAATAAAAATGTTAATGCGCACACATGTACTTACTATTCTGAAGACTTCTTTTAGCCAGAAAAGTTTATAATAAGTCTGAAAACCACTTTTATCATATAAAAAAGCTTATAAGTGCAAGATATATGCTTACATGGACTTCCTACATTGAAATTTTGTGGGGACTACTTGGACCCGTACCGAAATTATATTAATTTAAATAGAAATTTCATGATTTTGTTAACTAGCAGCAAGACAAGACTCTAAAGTGGACAAAATATATTACTACATACATGATAAAAAAATTCTTTACAATTCTGACTGAAAAAGAGCTCTAAAATTTTGATAAAAGTACCCTGTAATATCAGCTTTTCTAAAAGAAATATTCAAATTAATGAATTATACAAGATATTTAAACTCTAACTTAAAAAAAAGGTTATATTTTGGCCAGTTGGTGGTTCTCTTTCTTTGGTCTAGACTACTGGTGTAAATAATACATCAAAAGAAGACAAGACAAAACAAGCGAAGAAAAGAAAAGAACAGAAGTACAGATAGAAACATTTATATGTTGATCTTTTTTTATATAATGTACTATTTAATATTCTACACACAAGGACATACATGTACCATGATAAACAAACACCCCCCTTTTTTTTGTGATGAGACTTGTGTGTATATATATATCATAAAATTTATTTAT
>NC_086378.1:34044618-34067254 GCF_036588685.1 Mytilus trossulus
CAGGGTACTTTTATCAAAAATTTAGAGCTCTTTTTCAGTCAGAATTGTAAAGAATTTTTTTATCATGTATGTAGTAATATATTTTGTCCACTTTAGAGTCTTGTCTTGCTGCTAGTTAACAAAATCATGAAATTTCTATTTAAATTAATATAATTTCGGTACGGGTCCAAGTAGTCCCCACAAAATTTCAATGTAGGAAGTCCATGTAAGCATATATCTTGCACTTATAAGCTTTTTTATATGATAAAAGTGGTTTTCAGACTTATTATAAACTTTTCTGGCTAAAAGAAGTCTTCAGAATAGTAAGTACATGTGTGCGCATTAACATTTTTATTGGATTGGCTGATGAAATTGTCATCGTCATACTGTGGATAAATATAGAATGGCGTTTAAAAATAAAATTGAAAGGAAGATGCACACATAAGAAGTTTTACCCGCAGTCAGGGGCATCTCTTTTCTTCACTGTAATACCTAGAAAAAAAAATCTTTAATAGTAATAACAGTAACAGTTTTATTCATACATTCTCCCATTTATGATCTGAAGTACCTGCAGCAGATCGTTGATGGATGGCAAGCACAGCTTTGACAGATGATGTTGAGTTATGAAAGACAGGTAGAAAACTGCAAGCATGTAAAATCCTGTGATGTATCCAATTTCTGGATACATCAAATAGACAAATAGATAACCAGTATTCCTAGATATGTCTGTGAGGTTTATTTTTTCCCCAACTAAATTCCATTCCATTAAGTTGAAATGTGTATTGTCATTGAATGAAAATGTCTGTTCAGAGAAAGCAAATAATTATCTTTATAATTTTGACTGTCTAAAGTGATTTTCATTTATCATTTATTTATCATACTATTCTATCTTAAAATGAAAACTTTTCAACATTTTGGAACTTTTTTTGTCTCCTTCAGTCATTTTTATTCCGATTGAAATAATAGTTTTTTCTTAAAAATTTACTGTCTGATATGAATTATTATATTTTTCAGACCTAGAATGAAAAAGTGGATTGAAAGTGTACACAGTTTAAGGCAGTACAGAGTTACCTCCCGGAATAAAACAACGTAAGCCAATCAGACAACAGTTAACTGAAAATGTGTGATACTTCTTTTACGGCCGCGTTGGTGATATATAAAGAGTCGCTGTTAGACGGAAAGTATTATTTAACTAATCACCACAAATAGTTAAACATGTCAGGTAGAGGAAAAGGAGGTAAAGGTCTAGGAAAAGGAGGCGCCAAGCGTCACAGGAAGGTGTTGCGTGATAACATCCAAGGTATCACCAAGCCAGCCATCCGTCGTTTAGCAAGAAGAGGTGGAGTAAAACGTATATCTGGACTCATCTATGAGGAAACCCGTGGTGTCCTTAAAGTTTTCTTGGAAAATGTCATCCGTGATGCTGTCACATACACAGAGCACGCCAAGAGGAAGACTGTCACTGCCATGGATGTTGTCTACGCTTTGAAACGTCAAGGACGTACCTTGTACGGATTCGGAGGTTAAACAGCCACCCAGCTAATATCAACAACGGCCCTTTTCAGGGCCACCAACATTTTTCAAAAAGAATCTTAGATTTGTTGTACATCGTTTTAAACAAAATCTTGAAATCAAAGCTTGCTCCCACTTCTATTCTTTTCTCTAATGTTCATGAATTTTTCAACCGTTTTTCTTGTTTTCCCTGATCCTGATCCGCAACTATTTTCTCTCTCTCGTTATACCCCCCCCCCCCCCCCTTTTTTTTTTTAAATATCTGGCTTTCTTTTTAATTAACTTCCTTACTCTTACTCTTGTATTTATTTGAGAATTTATATTTCTGAAGGTTTATGAATACGTTCAAAGATCAAGTCCGTGCATTTGCCTACATGAAGAGAGAAAATTTCAAAACAAAATGCACGGACTTTTACACACAAAATCTGTAGATTCTGTTATATTCAATTATAGAGGTTTTTTTTGCGTGGTTTAAGATTAGGTAATGTTCTTGTTTCCGTGTAAAATAATTCTCGCAATATTTTTTTTCTCTCGAAAAGCAAAAGAAATCGTAAATTTATCAACTCTATTAATTGGAATGAAAGCACTGTTTTGTTCTTCATGATTTATGTATTTACGCTTTGTAGTTTTGACAGACAAATTAAATGCTACAGAATGAGTGAAATACACGTATATTTGTTATACAGATAGAAAGAAGAGAAAAGTAACCATATACTATTGAAATAGTTTGAAAGTGGTTATAGCTGGGGTTGGGATTTATAGCTTTGTTTAGAAGTTTGACATTGATGTACAACAAATGTAAATTCTTTTTGAAAAATGTTGGTGGCCCTGAAAAGGGCCGTTTGTGAAGTTATAAACTTCAGACTGTTTACTTGCTGCTGGTGTATTTAGTGACGGCTTTGGTACCTTCACTGACAGCGTGCTTGGCCAATTCTCCGGGTAAGAGAAGACGGACAGCGGTCTGGATCTCCCGGGATGTGATGGTAGATCTTTTGTTGTAGTGTGCCAATCGGGAAGCCTCTGCTGCGATTCTCTCGAAGATATCGTTGACGAAGCTGTTCATGATGGACATTGCCTTTGAGGACACTCCGGTGTCGGGGTGAACTTGTCTCAAGACTTTGTAGATGTAGATAGCATAGGATTCACGTCTCTTCCTCCTCCTTTTCTTATCACCGCCGGGTCTGGCAGTCTTTGCCTTGGTGACGGCCTTCTTGGCTCCTTTAGTTCCTACTTTGGGTGGCATGTTACTGGTTTGATAATCAAATAAGTAATGGTGAAAAATTATTTTCAATTTGTTTATATACTGGGCAAAACGGATTGAAAGATTTTATTAAACGCGAACCTCGGAGAGAGCACCCATAACATGTTGAATGTTCGGTAGCCTAACTGCTCGCAGAGAGCTTCGTTCTGATTGGTGTATAATAAAAACATCGTTCAATCCGTTTAGTGGGTATATAAGCTAAATTTTGAAGAAAAATTGTATCACTTTACTCAGTGTCGATCAACCAAATAGTACAAAATGTCAGGACGAGGAAAAGGAGGAAAAGCAAAAGCAAAGGCAAAGTCTAGGTCATCCCGTGCCGGACTTCAGTTCCCAGTCGGTCGTATCCACAGACTTTTGAGGAAAGGAAACTATGCCGAGAGAGTTGGTGCCGGTGCACCAGTGTACCTCGCAGCTGTCTTAGAATACTTAGCAGCTGAAGTATTGGAGTTGGCAGGAAACGCCGCTCGTGACAACAAGAAGAGCAGAATCATTCCCCGTCATCTCCAGTTGGCCATCAGAAACGACGAAGAGTTGAACAAACTCTTGTCTGGTGTCACCATTGCCCAGGGAGGTGTTTTACCAAACATCCAGGCTGTACTTCTGCCAAAGAAGACCCAGAAAGCTGCCAAGTAAAAAGTGGATATATCGGATTACTCACTTAACAACGGCCCTTTTCAGGGCCACCAATATTTTTCAAAAAGAGTCTAAAATTGTTGTACATCTTAGTAATACTTTATTCCCCATACATAATTGAAAAAAATATATTCTACTACATAACAAATAAAAAATGTCTAAAATATAAATGTCCCTTCTTCCGTGATTCTTCTTTTCTTCTCTCTCTAACGCATCCCATTTAAGTACAGTTCTTATAGCATAACACTAAGTCTAGTAACTTTTTCAGTCTTCTTCATCAGAACATTTATTGTCGTACTTTCTGACTCTTTGAACCCACAAGTAGCTCAGTTAAATCATATAATGTTTGTCGGGGGGAAAAAAAACCACTGATAGTATTTATATTTAATACTAGTCTGCTCTCTTCTTTCTCTCTCTTGGTTATTGATGCGAGCATGCTTAGATTCATCTGAGAAGGTGTGTGGTTTTTTTTTATTATTATAATTATTTATAGTTTTTGTTAACATTATCTCTTTCGTCAACACTTTTATATATGATATGTACTTTCCATTCTTTTCCTTTTTCCATTTTTTTCAGCATCTCTCTCTCTGTCTTTCTGTCTTTATTTAGTTATTGTTTGTGTATTAAAGATGTGGAATTGATGTAAGCACACCGACAATCAGACAATGTGACAAATGTGCCCAGCCCAAATGAAAATCATACCACATCTTCTTTTTTTATATTAAATATACATAAATATGACATAATACAACAATAAAGAAACTCAGCCGATCCGCACAATGTCATGTCGGGAATGTGTAATTCCATTTGTTTCTGTTTTTTTATTTTTATTTCGCTTTGTTTGTGTTATAACTGCATTTTATTTTTATTTTTTCCTGTTTTTATTTTTCGTTCCTTTCCTTAATGTTTCTGCATGTATTTTGACCTTTTTTCATTATTATTATTTTTCTTCTTCAGATTTATCATATTGAAACCGTGACACTAATTTACTATTGTTGAGCTATGAGGGATGATCAGAAACTGTAATTATGAATGAAAAAAGGGGGCATTTTTACTGTCAGCTTGGGTTGAGCAGTTTTTCAGTAAAAAATGGATTGAAAACTGTCAAAGTCCCTTACAAATCAGTCCAATCAGATTTAAGATATGCGGACCAATCAACGCCAGCTTTATGTAAGTGGTGATCCAATCGTCACCGTGATTTCAATCCTCCCGGCAAGCACAAAAACACATTCACCGAAATTTTCAAGTATTCTTTCTGTAGCAAATCGTCCACAGAGCTAATAATCATGGCACGAACAAAGCAAACTGCACGTAAATCCACCGGAGGTAAAGCTCCAAGAAAACAACTTGCCACCAAGGCCGCCCGTAAGAGCGCACCTGCAACCGGTGGAGTCAAGAAACCACATAGATACAGGCCAGGAACAGTCGCTCTCCGAGAAATCAGGAGATACCAGAAGAGCACAGAGCTCCTCATCAGGAAACTCCCCTTCCAGAGATTAGTCCGTGAAATCGCCCAGGACTTCAAAACTGATCTCCGATTCCAGAGTTCAGCCGTCATGGCCCTACAGGAAGCCAGCGAAGCCTACTTGGTCGGTCTCTTCGAGGATACCAACTTGTGCGCAATCCACGCCAAGAGAGTAACCATCATGCCAAAGGATATCCAATTGGCCCGAAGAATCCGTGGAGAACGTGCTTAAGAAGTGTGATTTTTTCACCAAAACATAACGGCCCTTTTCAGGGCCACCAATATTTTTCAAAAAGAATCTATAAATTGTTGTACATGAAAATTAGAAACATAGCCGAACCCCTCTTTTCCCCATCTCTCTCTCTCTCTTTTATTTCTTCTTGTTGAATCCATCTATATGCAAAGCAATACATAGACAAAAAATAAATTTTATGATATATATATACACACAAGTCTCATCACAAAAAAAAGGGGGGTGTTTGTTTATCATGGTACATGTATGTCCTTGTGTGTAGAATATTAAATAGTACATTATATAAAAAAAGATCAACATATAAATGTTTCTATCTGTACTTCTGTTCTTTTCTTTTCTTCGCTTGTTTTGTCTTGTCTTCTTTTGATGTATTATTTACACCAGTAGTCTAGACCAAAGAAAGAGAACCACCAACTGGCCAAAATATAACCTTTTTTTTTAAGTTAGAGTTTAAATATCTTGTATAATTCATTAATTTGAATATTTCTTTTAGAAAAGCTGATATTACAGGGTACTTTTATCAAAAATTTAGAGCTCTTTTTCAGTCAGAATTGTAAAGAATTTTTTTATCATGTATGTAGTAATATATTTTGTCCACTTTAGAGTCTTGTCTTGCTGCTAGTTAACAAAATCATGAAATTTCTATTTAAATTAATATAATTTCGGTACGGGTCCAAGTAGTCCCCACAAAATTTCAATGTAGGAAGTCCATGTAAGCATATATCTTGCACTTATAAGCTTTTTTATATGATAAAAAGTGGTTTTCAGACTTATTATAAACTTTTCTGGCTAAAAGAAGTCTTCAGAATAGTAAGTACATGTGTGCGCATTAACATTTTTATTGGATTGGCTGATGAAATTGTCATCGTCATACTGTGGATAAATATAGAATGGCGTTTAAAAATAAAATTGAAAGGAAGATGCACACATAAGAAGTTTTACCCGCAGTCAGGGGCATCTCTTTTCTTCACTGTAATACCTAGAAAAAAAAATCTTTAATAGTAATAACAGTAACAGTTTTATTCATACATTCTCCCATTTATGATCTGAAGTACCTGCAGCAGATCGTTGATGGATGGCAAGCACAGCTTTGACAGATGATGTTGAGTTATGAAAGACAGGTAGAAAACTGCAAGCATGTAAAATCCTGTGATGTATCCAATTTCTGGATACATCAAATAGACAAATAGATAACCAGTATTCCTAGATATGTCTGTGAGGTTTATTTTTTCCCCAACTAAATTCCATTCCATTAAGTTGAAATGTGTATTGTCATTGAATGAAAATGTCTGTTCAGAGAAAGCAAATAATTATCTTTATAATTTTGACTGTCTAAAGTGATTTTCATTTATCATTTATTTATCATACTATTCTATCTTAAAATGAAAACTTTTCAACATTTTGGAACTTTTTTTGTCTCCTTCAGTCATTTTTATTCCGATTGAAATAATAGTTTTTTCTTAAAAATTTACTGTCTGATATGAATTATTATATTTTTCAGACCTAGAATGAAAAAGTGGATTGAAAGTGTACACAGTTTAAGGCAGTACAGAGTTACCTCCCGGAATAAAACAACGTAAGCCAATCAGACAACAGTTAACTGAAAATGTGTGATACTTCTTTTACGGCCGCGTTGGTGATATAAAGAGTCGCTGTTAGACGGAAAGTATTATTTAACTAATCACCACAAATAGTTAAACATGTCAGGTAGAGGAAAAGGAGGTAAAGGTCTAGGAAAAGGAGGCGCCAAGCGTCACAGGAAGGTGTTGCGTGATAACATCCAAGGTATCACCAAGCCAGCCATCCGTCGTTTAGCAAGAAGAGGTGGAGTAAAACGTATATCTGGACTCATCTATGAGGAAACCCGTGGTGTCCTTAAAGTTTTCTTGGAAAATGTCATCCGTGATGCTGTCACATACACAGAGCACGCCAAGAGGAAGACTGTCACTGCCATGGATGTTGTCTACGCTTTGAAACGTCAAGGACGTACCTTGTACGGATTCGGAGGTTAAACAGCCACCCAGCTAATATCAACAACGGCCCTTTTCAGGGCCACCAACATTTTTCAAAAAGAATCTTAGATTTGTTGTACATCGTTTTAAACAAAATCTTGAAATCAAAGCTTGCTCCCACTTCTATTCTTTTCTCTAATGTTCATGAATTTTTCAACCGTTTTTCTTGTTTTCCCTGATCCTGATCCGCAACTATTTTCTCTCTCTCGTTATACCCCCCCCCCCCCCCTTTTTTTTTTTAAATATCTGGCTTTCTTTTTAATTAACTTCCTTACTCTTACTCTTGTATTTATTTGAGAATTTATATTTCTGAAGGTTTATGAATACGTTCAAAGATCAAGTCCGTGCATTTGCCTACATGAAGAGAGAAAATTTCAAAACAAAATGCACGGACTTTTACACACAAAATCTGTAGATTCTGTTATATTCAATTATAGAGGTTTTTTTTGCGTGGTTTAAGATTAGGTAATGTTCTTGTTTCCGTGTAAAATAATTCTCGCAATATTTTTTTTCTCTCGAAAAGCAAAAGAAATCGTAAATTTATCAACTCTATTAATTGGAATGAAAGCACTGTTTTGTTCTTCATGATTTATGTATTTACGCTTTGTAGTTTTGACAGACAAATTAAATGCTACAGAATGAGTGAAATACACGTATATTTGTTATACAGATAGAAAGAAGAGAAAAGTAACCATATACTATTGAAATAGTTTGAAAGTGGTTATAGCTGGGGTTGGGATTTATAGCTTTGTTTAGAAGTTTGACATTGATGTACAACAAATGTAAATTCTTTTTGAAAAATGTTGGTGGCCCTGAAAAGGGCCGTTTGTGAAGTTATAAACTTCAGACTGTTTACTTGCTGCTGGTGTATTTAGTGACGGCTTTGGTACCTTCACTGACAGCGTGCTTGGCCAATTCTCCGGGTAAGAGAAGACGGACAGCGGTCTGGATCTCCCGGGATGTGATGGTAGATCTTTTGTTGTAGTGTGCCAATCGGGAAGCCTCTGCTGCGATTCTCTCGAAGATATCGTTGACGAAGCTGTTCATGATGGACATTGCCTTTGAGGACACTCCGGTGTCGGGGTGAACTTGTCTCAAGACTTTGTAGATGTAGATAGCATAGGATTCACGTCTCTTCCTCCTCCTTTTCTTATCACCGCCGGGTCTGGCAGTCTTTGCCTTGGTGACGGCCTTCTTGGCTCCTTTAGTTCCTACTTTGGGTGGCATGTTACTGGTTTGATAATCAAATAAGTAATGGTGAAAAATTATTTTCAATTTGTTTATATACTGGGCAAAACGGATTGAAAGATTTTATTAAACGCGAACCTCGGAGAGAGCACCCATAACATGTTGAATGTTCGGTAGCCTAACTGCTCGCAGAGAGCTTCGTTCTGATTGGTGTATAATAAAAACATCGTTCAATCCGTTTAGTGGGTATATAAGCTAAATTTTGAAGAAAAATTGTATCACTTTACTCAGTGTCGATCAACCAAATAGTACAAAATGTCAGGACGAGGAAAAGGAGGAAAAGCAAAAGCAAAGGCAAAGTCTAGGTCATCCCGTGCCGGACTTCAGTTCCCAGTCGGTCGTATCCACAGACTTTTGAGGAAAGGAAACTATGCCGAGAGAGTTGGTGCCGGTGCACCAGTGTACCTCGCAGCTGTCTTAGAATACTTAGCAGCTGAAGTATTGGAGTTGGCAGGAAACGCCGCTCGTGACAACAAGAAGAGCAGAATCATTCCCCGTCATCTCCAGTTGGCCATCAGAAACGACGAAGAGTTGAACAAACTCTTGTCTGGTGTCACCATTGCCCAGGGAGGTGTTTTACCAAACATCCAGGCTGTACTTCTGCCAAAGAAGACCCAGAAAGCTGCCAAGTAAAAAGTGGATATATCGGATTACTCACTTAACAACGGCCCTTTTCAGGGCCACCAATATTTTTCAAAAAGAGTCTAAAATTGTTGTACATCTTAGTAATACTTTATTCCCCATACATAATTGAAAAAAATATATTCTACTACATAACAAATAAAAAATGTCTAAAATATAAATGTCCCTTCTTCCGTGATTCTTCTTTTCTTCTCTCTCTAACGCATCCCATTTAAGTACAGTTCTTATAGCATAACACTAAGTCTAGTAACTTTTTCAGTCTTCTTCATCAGAACATTTATTGTCGTACTTTCTGACTCTTTGAACCCACAAGTAGCTCAGTTAAATCATATAATGTTTGTCGGGGGGAAAAAAAACCACTGATAGTATTTATATTTAATACTAGTCTGCTCTCTTCTTTCTCTCTCTTGGTTATTGATGCGAGCATGCTTAGATTCATCTGAGAAGGTGTGTGGTTTTTTTTTATTATTATAATTATTTATAGTTTTTGTTAACATTATCTCTTTCGTCAACACTTTTATATATGATATGTACTTTCCATTCTTTTCCTTTTTCCATTTTTTTCAGCATCTCTCTCTCTGTCTTTCTGTCTTTATTTAGTTATTGTTTGTGTATTAAAGATGTGGAATTGATGTAAGCACACCGACAATCAGACAATGTGACAAATGTGCCCAGCCCAAATGAAAATCATACCACATCTTCTTTTTTTATATTAAATATACATAAATATGACATAATACAACAATAAAGAAACTCAGCCGATCCGCACAATGTCATGTCGGGAATGTGTAATTCCATTTGTTTCTGTTTTTTTATTTTTATTTCGCTTTGTTTGTGTTATAACTGCATTTTATTTTTATTTTTTCCTGTTTTTATTTTTCGTTCCTTTCCTTAATGTTTCTGCATGTATTTTGACCTTTTTTCATTATTATTATTTTTCTTCTTCAGATTTATCATATTGAAACCGTGACACTAATTTACTATTGTTGAGCTATGAGGGATGATCAGAAACTGTAATTATGAATGAAAAAAGGGGGCATTTTTACTGTCAGCTTGGGTTGAGCAGTTTTTCAGTAAAAAATGGATTGAAAACTGTCAAAGTCCCTTACAAATCAGTCCAATCAGATTTAAGATATGCGGACCAATCAACGCCAGCTTTATGTAAGTGGTGATCCAATCGTCACCGTGATTTCAATCCTCCCGGCAAGCACAAAAACACATTCACCGAAATTTTCAAGTATTCTTTCTGTAGCAAATCGTCCACAGAGCTAATAATCATGGCACGAACAAAGCAAACTGCACGTAAATCCACCGGAGGTAAAGCTCCAAGAAAACAACTTGCCACCAAGGCCGCCCGTAAGAGCGCACCTGCAACCGGTGGAGTCAAGAAACCACATAGATACAGGCCAGGAACAGTCGCTCTCCGAGAAATCAGGAGATACCAGAAGAGCACAGAGCTCCTCATCAGGAAACTCCCCTTCCAGAGATTAGTCCGTGAAATCGCCCAGGACTTCAAAACTGATCTCCGATTCCAGAGTTCAGCCGTCATGGCCCTACAGGAAGCCAGCGAAGCCTACTTGGTCGGTCTCTTCGAGGATACCAACTTGTGCGCAATCCACGCCAAGAGAGTAACCATCATGCCAAAGGATATCCAATTGGCCCGAAGAATCCGTGGAGAACGTGCTTAAGAAGTGTGATTTTTTCACCAAAACATAACGGCCCTTTTCAGGGCCACCAATATTTTTCAAAAAGAATCTATAAATTGTTGTACATGAAAATTAGAAACATAGCCGAACCCCTCTTTTCCCCATCTCTCTCTCTCTCTTTTATTTCTTCTTGTTGAATCCATCTATATGCAAAGCAATACATAGACAAAAAATAAATTTTATGATATATATATACACACAAGTCTCATCACAAAAAAAAGGGGGGTGTTTGTTTATCATGGTACATGTATGTCCTTGTGTGTAGAATATTAAATAGTACATTATATAAAAAAAGATCAACATATAAATGTTTCTATCTGTACTTCTGTTCTTTTCTTTTCTTCGCTTGTTTTGTCTTGTCTTCTTTTGATGTATTATTTACACCAGTAGTCTAGACCAAAGAAAGAGAACCACCAACTGGCCAAAATATAACCTTTTTTTTTAAGTTAGAGTTTAAATATCTTGTATAATTCATTAATTTGAATATTTCTTTTAGAAAAGCTGATATTACAGGGTACTTTTATCAAAAATTTAGAGCTCTTTTTCAGTCAGAATTGTAAAGAATTTTTTTATCATGTATGTAGTAATATATTTTGTCCACTTTAGAGTCTTGTCTTGCTGCTAGTTAACAAAATCATGAAATTTCTATTTAAATTAATATAATTTCGGTACGGGTCCAAGTAGTCCCCACAAAATTTCAATGTAGGAAGTCCATGTAAGCATATATCTTGCACTTATAAGCTTTTTTATATGATAAAAAGTGGTTTTCAGACTTATTATAAACTTTTCTGGCTAAAAGAAGTCTTCAGAATAGTAAGTACATGTGTGCGCATTAACATTTTTATTGGATTGGCTGATGAAATTGTCATCGTCATACTGTGGATAAATATAGAATGGCGTTTAAAAATAAAATTGAAAGGAAGATGCACACATAAGAAGTTTTACCCGCAGTCAGGGGCATCTCTTTTCTTCACTGTAATACCTAGAAAAAAAAATCTTTAATAGTAATAACAGTAACAGTTTTATTCATACATTCTCCCATTTATGATCTGAAGTACCTGCAGCAGATCGTTGATGGATGGCAAGCACAGCTTTGACAGATGATGTTGAGTTATGAAAGACAGGTAGAAAACTGCAAGCATGTAAAATCCTGTGATGTATCCAATTTCTGGATACATCAAATAGACAAATAGATAACCAGTATTCCTAGATATGTCTGTGAGGTTTATTTTTTCCCCAACTAAATTCCATTCCATTAAGTTGAAATGTGTATTGTCATTGAATGAAAATGTCTGTTCAGAGAAAGCAAATAATTATCTTTATAATTTTGACTGTCTAAAGTGATTTTCATTTATCATTTATTTATCATACTATTCTATCTTAAAATGAAAACTTTTCAACATTTTGGAACTTTTTTTGTCTCCTTCAGTCATTTTTATTCCGATTGAAATAATAGTTTTTTCTTAAAAATTTACTGTCTGATATGAATTATTATATTTTTCAGACCTAGAATGAAAAAGTGGATTGAAAGTGTACACAGTTTAAGGCAGTACAGAGTTACCTCCCGGAATAAAACAACGTAAGCCAATCAGACAACAGTTAACTGAAAATGTGTGATACTTCTTTTACGGCCGCGTTGGTGATATATAAAGAGTCGCTGTTAGACGGAAAGTATTATTTAACTAATCACCACAAATAGTTAAACATGTCAGGTAGAGGAAAAGGAGGTAAAGGTCTAGGAAAAGGAGGCGCCAAGCGTCACAGGAAGGTGTTGCGTGATAACATCCAAGGTATCACCAAGCCAGCCATCCGTCGTTTAGCAAGAAGAGGTGGAGTAAAACGTATATCTGGACTCATCTATGAGGAAACCCGTGGTGTCCTTAAAGTTTTCTTGGAAAATGTCATCCGTGATGCTGTCACATACACAGAGCACGCCAAGAGGAAGACTGTCACTGCCATGGATGTTGTCTACGCTTTGAAACGTCAAGGACGTACCTTGTACGGATTCGGAGGTTAAACAGCCACCCAGCTAATATCAACAACGGCCCTTTTCAGGGCCACCAACATTTTTCAAAAAGAATCTTAGATTTGTTGTACATCGTTTTAAACAAAATCTTGAAATCAAAGCTTGCTCCCACTTCTATTCTTTTCTCTAATGTTCATGAATTTTTCAACCGTTTTTCTTGTTTTCCCTGATCCTGATCCGCAACTATTTTCTCTCTCTCGTTATACCCCCCCCCCCCCCTTTTTTTTTTTAAATATCTGGCTTTCTTTTTAATTAACTTCCTTACTCTTACTCTTGTATTTATTTGAGAATTTATATTTCTGAAGGTTTATGAATACGTTCAAAGATCAAGTCCGTGCATTTGCCTACATGAAGAGAGAAAATTTCAAAACAAAATGCACGGACTTTTACACACAAAATCTGTAGATTCTGTTATATTCAATTATAGAGGTTTTTTTTGCGTGGTTTAAGATTAGGTAATGTTCTTGTTTCCGTGTAAAATAATTCTCGCAATATTTTTTTTCTCTCGAAAAGCAAAAGAAATCGTAAATTTATCAACTCTATTAATTGGAATGAAAGCACTGTTTTGTTCTTCATGATTTATGTATTTACGCTTTGTAGTTTTGACAGACAAATTAAATGCTACAGAATGAGTGAAATACACGTATATTTGTTATACAGATAGAAAGAAGAGAAAAGTAACCATATACTATTGAAATAGTTTGAAAGTGGTTATAGCTGGGGTTGGGATTTATAGCTTTGTTTAGAAGTTTGACATTGATGTACAACAAATGTAAATTCTTTTTGAAAAATGTTGGTGGCCCTGAAAAGGGCCGTTTGTGAAGTTATAAACTTCAGACTGTTTACTTGCTGCTGGTGTATTTAGTGACGGCTTTGGTACCTTCACTGACAGCGTGCTTGGCCAATTCTCCGGGTAAGAGAAGACGGACAGCGGTCTGGATCTCCCGGGATGTGATGGTAGATCTTTTGTTGTAGTGTGCCAATCGGGAAGCCTCTGCTGCGATTCTCTCGAAGATATCGTTGACGAAGCTGTTCATGATGGACATTGCCTTTGAGGACACTCCGGTGTCGGGGTGAACTTGTCTCAAGACTTTGTAGATGTAGATAGCATAGGATTCACGTCTCTTCCTCCTCCTTTTCTTATCACCGCCGGGTCTGGCAGTCTTTGCCTTGGTGACGGCCTTCTTGGCTCCTTTAGTTCCTACTTTGGGTGGCATGTTACTGGTTTGATAATCAAATAAGTAATGGTGAAAAATTATTTTCAATTTGTTTATATACTGGGCAAAACGGATTGAAAGATTTTATTAAACGCGAACCTCGGAGAGAGCACCCATAACATGTTGAATGTTCGGTAGCCTAACTGCTCGCAGAGAGCTTCGTTCTGATTGGTGTATAATAAAAACATCGTTCAATCCGTTTAGTGGGTATATAAGCTAAATTTTGAAGAAAAATTGTATCACTTTACTCAGTGTCGATCAACCAAATAGTACAAAATGTCAGGACGAGGAAAAGGAGGAAAAGCAAAAGCAAAGGCAAAGTCTAGGTCATCCCGTGCCGGACTTCAGTTCCCAGTCGGTCGTATCCACAGACTTTTGAGGAAAGGAAACTATGCCGAGAGAGTTGGTGCCGGTGCACCAGTGTACCTCGCAGCTGTCTTAGAATACTTAGCAGCTGAAGTATTGGAGTTGGCAGGAAACGCCGCTCGTGACAACAAGAAGAGCAGAATCATTCCCCGTCATCTCCAGTTGGCCATCAGAAACGACGAAGAGTTGAACAAACTCTTGTCTGGTGTCACCATTGCCCAGGGAGGTGTTTTACCAAACATCCAGGCTGTACTTCTGCCAAAGAAGACCCAGAAAGCTGCCAAGTAAAAAGTGGATATATCGGATTACTCACTTAACAACGGCCCTTTTCAGGGCCACCAATATTTTTCAAAAAGAGTCTAAAATTGTTGTACATCTTAGTAATACTTTATTCCCCATACATAATTGAAAAAAATATATTCTACTACATAACAAATAAAAAATGTCTAAAATATAAATGTCCCTTCTTCCGTGATTCTTCTTTTCTTCTCTCTCTAACGCATCCCATTTAAGTACAGTTCTTATAGCATAACACTAAGTCTAGTAACTTTTTCAGTCTTCTTCATCAGAACATTTATTGTCGTACTTTCTGACTCTTTGAACCCACAAGTAGCTCAGTTAAATCATATAATGTTTGTCGGGGGGAAAAAAAACCACTGATAGTATTTATATTTAATACTAGTCTGCTCTCTTCTTTCTCTCTCTTGGTTATTGATGCGAGCATGCTTAGATTCATCTGAGAAGGTGTGTGGTTTTTTTTTATTATTATAATTATTTATAGTTTTTGTTAACATTATCTCTTTCGTCAACACTTTTATATATGATATGTACTTTCCATTCTTTTCCTTTTTCCATTTTTTTCAGCATCTCTCTCTCTGTCTTTCTGTCTTTATTTAGTTATTGTTTGTGTATTAAAGATGTGGAATTGATGTAAGCACACCGACAATCAGACAATGTGACAAATGTGCCCAGCCCAAATGAAAATCATACCACATCTTCTTTTTTTATATTAAATATACATAAATATGACATAATACAACAATAAAGAAACTCAGCCGATCCGCACAATGTCATGTCGGGAATGTGTAATTCCATTTGTTTCTGTTTTTTTATTTTTATTTCGCTTTGTTTGTGTTATAACTGCATTTTATTTTTATTTTTTCCTGTTTTTATTTTTCGTTCCTTTCCTTAATGTTTCTGCATGTATTTTGACCTTTTTTCATTATTATTATTTTTCTTCTTCAGATTTATCATATTGAAACCGTGACACTAATTTACTATTGTTGAGCTATGAGGGATGATCAGAAACTGTAATTATGAATGAAAAAAGGGGGCATTTTTACTGTCAGCTTGGGTTGAGCAGTTTTTCAGTAAAAAATGGATTGAAAACTGTCAAAGTCCCTTACAAATCAGTCCAATCAGATTTAAGATATGCGGACCAATCAACGCCAGCTTTATGTAAGTGGTGATCCAATCGTCACCGTGATTTCAATCCTCCCGGCAAGCACAAAAACACATTCACCGAAATTTTCAAGTATTCTTTCTGTAGCAAATCGTCCACAGAGCTAATAATCATGGCACGAACAAAGCAAACTGCACGTAAATCCACCGGAGGTAAAGCTCCAAGAAAACAACTTGCCACCAAGGCCGCCCGTAAGAGCGCACCTGCAACCGGTGGAGTCAAGAAACCACATAGATACAGGCCAGGAACAGTCGCTCTCCGAGAAATCAGGAGATACCAGAAGAGCACAGAGCTCCTCATCAGGAAACTCCCCTTCCAGAGATTAGTCCGTGAAATCGCCCAGGACTTCAAAACTGATCTCCGATTCCAGAGTTCAGCCGTCATGGCCCTACAGGAAGCCAGCGAAGCCTACTTGGTCGGTCTCTTCGAGGATACCAACTTGTGCGCAATCCACGCCAAGAGAGTAACCATCATGCCAAAGGATATCCAATTGGCCCGAAGAATCCGTGGAGAACGTGCTTAAGAAGTGTGATTTTTTCACCAAAACATAACGGCCCTTTTCAGGGCCACCAATATTTTTCAAAAAGAATCTATAAATTGTTGTACATGAAAATTAGAAACATAGCCGAACCCCTCTTTTCCCCATCTCTCTCTCTCTCTTTTATTTCTTCTTGTTGAATCCATCTATATGCAAAGCAATACATAGACAAAAAATAAATTTTATGATATATATATACACACAAGTCTCATCACAAAAAAAAGGGGGGTGTTTGTTTATCATGGTACATGTATGTCCTTGTGTGTAGAATATTAAATAGTACATTATATAAAAAAAGATCAACATATAAATGTTTCTATCTGTACTTCTGTTCTTTTCTTTTCTTCGCTTGTTTTGTCTTGTCTTCTTTTGATGTATTATTTACACCAGTAGTCTAGACCAAAGAAAGAGAACCACCAACTGGCCAAAATATAACCTTTTTTTTTAAGTTAGAGTTTAAATATCTTGTATAATTCATTAATTTGAATATTTCTTTTAGAAAAGCTGATATTACAGGGTACTTTTATCAAAAATTTAGAGCTCTTTTTCAGTCAGAATTGTAAAGAATTTTTTTATCATGTATGTAGTAATATATTTTGTCCACTTTAGAGTCTTGTCTTGCTGCTAGTTAACAAAATCATGAAATTTCTATTTAAATTAATATAATTTCGGTACGGGTCCAAGTAGTCCCCACAAAATTTCAATGTAGGAAGTCCATGTAAGCATATATCTTGCACTTATAAGCTTTTTTATATGATAAAAAGTGGTTTTCAGACTTATTATAAACTTTTCTGGCTAAAAGAAGTCTTCAGAATAGTAAGTACATGTGTGCGCATTAACATTTTTATTGGATTGGCTGATGAAATTGTCATCGTCATACTGTGGATAAATATAGAATGGCGTTTAAAAATAAAATTGAAAGGAAGATGCACACATAAGAAGTTTTACCCGCAGTCAGGGGCATCTCTTTTCTTCACTGTAATACCTAGAAAAAAAAATCTTTAATAGTAATAACAGTAACAGTTTTATTCATACATTCTCCCATTTATGATCTGAAGTACCTGCAGCAGATCGTTGATGGATGGCAAGCACAGCTTTGACAGATGATGTTGAGTTATGAAAGACAGGTAGAAAACTGCAAGCATGTAAAATCCTGTGATGTATCCAATTTCTGGATACATCAAATAGACAAATAGATAACCAGTATTCCTAGATATGTCTGTGAGGTTTATTTTTTCCCCAACTAAATTCCATTCCATTAAGTTGAAATGTGTATTGTCATTGAATGAAAATGTCTGTTCAGAGAAAGCAAATAATTATCTTTATAATTTTGACTGTCTAAAGTGATTTTCATTTATCATTTATTTATCATACTATTCTATCTTAAAATGAAAACTTTTCAACATTTTGGAACTTTTTTTGTCTCCTTCAGTCATTTTTATTCCGATTGAAATAATAGTTTTTTCTTAAAAATTTACTGTCTGATATGAATTATTATATTTTTCAGACCTAGAATGAAAAAGTGGATTGAAAGTGTACACAGTTTAAGGCAGTACAGAGTTACCTCCCGGAATAAAACAACGTAAGCCAATCAGACAACAGTTAACTGAAAATGTGTGATACTTCTTTTACGGCCGCGTTGGTGATATATAAAGAGTCGCTGTTAGACGGAAAGTATTATTTAACTAATCACCACAAATAGTTAAACATGTCAGGTAGAGGAAAAGGAGGTAAAGGTCTAGGAAAAGGAGGCGCCAAGCGTCACAGGAAGGTGTTGCGTGATAACATCCAAGGTATCACCAAGCCAGCCATCCGTCGTTTAGCAAGAAGAGGTGGAGTAAAACGTATATCTGGACTCATCTATGAGGAAACCCGTGGTGTCCTTAAAGTTTTCTTGGAAAATGTCATCCGTGATGCTGTCACATACACAGAGCACGCCAAGAGGAAGACTGTCACTGCCATGGATGTTGTCTACGCTTTGAAACGTCAAGGACGTACCTTGTACGGATTCGGAGGTTAAACAGCCACCCAGCTAATATCAACAACGGCCCTTTTCAGGGCCACCAACATTTTTCAAAAAGAATCTTAGATTTGTTGTACATCGTTTTAAACAAAATCTTGAAATCAAAGCTTGCTCCCACTTCTATTCTTTTCTCTAATGTTCATGAATTTTTCAACCGTTTTTCTTGTTTTCCCTGATCCTGATCCGCAACTATTTTCTCTCTCTCGTTATACCCCCCCCCCCCCCCTTTTTTTTTTTAAATATCTGGCTTTCTTTTTAATTAACTTCCTTACTCTTACTCTTGTATTTATTTGAGAATTTATATTTCTGAAGGTTTATGAATACGTTCAAAGATCAAGTCCGTGCATTTGCCTACATGAAGAGAGAAAATTTCAAAACAAAATGCACGGACTTTTACACACAAAATCTGTAGATTCTGTTATATTCAATTATAGAGGTTTTTTTTGCGTGGTTTAAGATTAGGTAATGTTCTTGTTTCCGTGTAAAATAATTCTCGCAATATTTTTTTTCTCTCGAAAAGCAAAAGAAATCGTAAATTTATCAACTCTATTAATTGGAATGAAAGCACTGTTTTGTTCTTCATGATTTATGTATTTACGCTTTGTAGTTTTGACAGACAAATTAAATGCTACAGAATGAGTGAAATACACGTATATTTGTTATACAGATAGAAAGAAGAGAAAAGTAACCATATACTATTGAAATAGTTTGAAAGTGGTTATAGCTGGGGTTGGGATTTATAGCTTTGTTTAGAAGTTTGACATTGATGTACAACAAATGTAAATTCTTTTTGAAAAATGTTGGTGGCCCTGAAAAGGGCCGTTTGTGAAGTTATAAACTTCAGACTGTTTACTTGCTGCTGGTGTATTTAGTGACGGCTTTGGTACCTTCACTGACAGCGTGCTTGGCCAATTCTCCGGGTAAGAGAAGACGGACAGCGGTCTGGATCTCCCGGGATGTGATGGTAGATCTTTTGTTGTAGTGTGCCAATCGGGAAGCCTCTGCTGCGATTCTCTCGAAGATATCGTTGACGAAGCTGTTCATGATGGACATTGCCTTTGAGGACACTCCGGTGTCGGGGTGAACTTGTCTCAAGACTTTGTAGATGTAGATAGCATAGGATTCACGTCTCTTCCTCCTCCTTTTCTTATCACCGCCGGGTCTGGCAGTCTTTGCCTTGGTGACGGCCTTCTTGGCTCCTTTAGTTCCTACTTTGGGTGGCATGTTACTGGTTTGATAATCAAATAAGTAATGGTGAAAAATTATTTTCAATTTGTTTATATACTGGGCAAAACGGATTGAAAGATTTTATTAAACGCGAACCTCGGAGAGAGCACCCATAACATGTTGAATGTTCGGTAGCCTAACTGCTCGCAGAGAGCTTCGTTCTGATTGGTGTATAATAAAAACATCGTTCAATCCGTTTAGTGGGTATATAAGCTAAATTTTGAAGAAAAATTGTATCACTTTACTCAGTGTCGATCAACCAAATAGTACAAAATGTCAGGACGAGGAAAAGGAGGAAAAGCAAAAGCAAAGGCAAAGTCTAGGTCATCCCGTGCCGGACTTCAGTTCCCAGTCGGTCGTATCCACAGACTTTTGAGGAAAGGAAACTATGCCGAGAGAGTTGGTGCCGGTGCACCAGTGTACCTCGCAGCTGTCTTAGAATACTTAGCAGCTGAAGTATTGGAGTTGGCAGGAAACGCCGCTCGTGACAACAAGAAGAGCAGAATCATTCCCCGTCATCTCCAGTTGGCCATCAGAAACGACGAAGAGTTGAACAAACTCTTGTCTGGTGTCACCATTGCCCAGGGAGGTGTTTTACCAAACATCCAGGCTGTACTTCTGCCAAAGAAGACCCAGAAAGCTGCCAAGTAAAAAGTGGATATATCGGATTACTCACTTAACAACGGCCCTTTTCAGGGCCACCAATATTTTTCAAAAAGAGTCTAAAATTGTTGTACATCTTAGTAATACTTTATTCCCCATACATAATTGAAAAAAATATATTCTACTACATAACAAATAAAAAATGTCTAAAATATAAATGTCCCTTCTTCCGTGATTCTTCTTTTCTTCTCTCTCTAACGCATCCCATTTAAGTACAGTTCTTATAGCATAACACTAAGTCTAGTAACTTTTTCAGTCTTCTTCATCAGAACATTTATTGTCGTACTTTCTGACTCTTTGAACCCACAAGTAGCTCAGTTAAATCATATAATGTTTGTCGGGGGGAAAAAAAACCACTGATAGTATTTATATTTAATACTAGTCTGCTCTCTTCTTTCTCTCTCTTGGTTATTGATGCGAGCATGCTTAGATTCATCTGAGAAGGTGTGTGGTTTTTTTTTATTATTATAATTATTTATAGTTTTTGTTAACATTATCTCTTTCGTCAACACTTTTATATATGATATGTACTTTCCATTCTTTTCCTTTTTCCATTTTTTTCAGCATCTCTCTCTCTGTCTTTCTGTCTTTATTTAGTTATTGTTTGTGTATTAAAGATGTGGAATTGATGTAAGCACACCGACAATCAGACAATGTGACAAATGTGCCCAGCCCAAATGAAAATCATACCACATCTTCTTTTTTTATATTAAATATACATAAATATGACATAATACAACAATAAAGAAACTCAGCCGATCCGCACAATGTCATGTCGGGAATGTGTAATTCCATTTGTTTCTGTTTTTTTATTTTTATTTCGCTTTGTTTGTGTTATAACTGCATTTTATTTTTATTTTTTCCTGTTTTTATTTTTCGTTCCTTTCCTTAATGTTTCTGCATGTATTTTGACCTTTTTTCATTATTATTATTTTTCTTCTTCAGATTTATCATATTGAAACCGTGACACTAATTTACTATTGTTGAGCTATGAGGGATGATCAGAAACTGTAATTATGAATGAAAAAAGGGGGCATTTTTACTGTCAGCTTGGGTTGAGCAGTTTTTCAGTAAAAAATGGATTGAAAACTGTCAAAGTCCCTTACAAATCAGTCCAATCAGATTTAAGATATGCGGACCAATCAACGCCAGCTTTATGTAAGTGGTGATCCAATCGTCACCGTGATTTCAATCCTCCCGGCAAGCACAAAAACACATTCACCGAAATTTTCAAGTATTCTTTCTGTAGCAAATCGTCCACAGAGCTAATAATCATGGCACGAACAAAGCAAACTGCACGTAAATCCACCGGAGGTAAAGCTCCAAGAAAACAACTTGCCACCAAGGCCGCCCGTAAGAGCGCACCTGCAACCGGTGGAGTCAAGAAACCACATAGATACAGGCCAGGAACAGTCGCTCTCCGAGAAATCAGGAGATACCAGAAGAGCACAGAGCTCCTCATCAGGAAACTCCCCTTCCAGAGATTAGTCCGTGAAATCGCCCAGGACTTCAAAACTGATCTCCGATTCCAGAGTTCAGCCGTCATGGCCCTACAGGAAGCCAGCGAAGCCTACTTGGTCGGTCTCTTCGAGGATACCAACTTGTGCGCAATCCACGCCAAGAGAGTAACCATCATGCCAAAGGATATCCAATTGGCCCGAAGAATCCGTGGAGAACGTGCTTAAGAAGTGTGATTTTTTCACCAAAACATAACGGCCCTTTTCAGGGCCACCAATATTTTTCAAAAAGAATCTATAAATTGTTGTACATGAAAATTAGAAACATAGCCGAACCCCTCTTTTCCCCATCTCTCTCTCTCTCTTTTATTTCTTCTTGTTGAATCCATCTATATGCAAAGCAATACATAGACAAAAAATAAATTTTATGATATATATATACACACAAGTCTCATCACAAAAAAAAGGGGGGTGTTTGTTTATCATGGTACATGTATGTCCTTGTGTGTAGAATATTAAATAGTACATTATATAAAAAAAGATCAACATATAAATGTTTCTATCTGTACTTCTGTTCTTTTCTTTTCTTCGCTTGTTTTGTCTTGTCTTCTTTTGATGTATTATTTACACCAGTAGTCTAGACCAAAGAAAGAGAACCACCAACTGGCCAAAATATAACCTTTTTTTTTAAGTTAGAGTTTAAATATCTTGTATAATTCATTAATTTGAATATTTCTTTTAGAAAAGCTGATATTACAGGGTACTTTTATCAAAAATTTAGAGCTCTTTTTCAGTCAGAATTGTAAAGAATTTTTTTATCATGTATGTAGTAATATATTTTGTCCACTTTAGAGTCTTGTCTTGCTGCTAGTTAACAAAATCATGAAATTTCTATTTAAATTAATATAATTTCGGTACGGGTCCAAGTAGTCCCCACAAAATT
>NC_086378.1:34067354-34089280 GCF_036588685.1 Mytilus trossulus
TTATTTGCTTTCTCTGAACAGACATTTTCATTCAATGACAATACACATTTCAACTTAATGGAATGGAATTTAGTTGGGGAAAAAATAAACCTCACAGACATATCTAGGAATACTGGTTATCTATTTGTCTATTTGATGTATCCAGAAATTGGATACATCACAGGATTTTACATGCTTGCAGTTTTCTACCTGTCTTTCATAACTCAACATCATCTGTCAAAGCTGTGCTTGCCATCCATCAACGATCTGCTGCAGGTACTTCAGATCATAAATGGGAGAATGTATGAATAAAACTGTTACTGTTATTACTATTAAAGATTTTTTTTTTCTAGGTATTACAGTGAAGAAAAGAGATGCCCCTGACTGCGGGTAAAACTTCTTATGTGTGCATCTTCCTTTCAATTTTATTTTTAAACGCCATTCTATATTTATCCACAGTATGACGATGACAATTTCATCAGCCAATCCAATAAAAATGTTAATGCGCACACATGTACTTACTATTCTGAAGACTTCTTTTAGCCAGAAAAGTTTATAATAAGTCTGAAAACCACTTTTTATCATATAAAAAAGCTTATAAGTGCAAGATATATGCTTACATGGACTTCCTACATTGAAATTTTGTGGGGACTACTTGGACCCGTACCGAAATTATATTAATTTAAATAGAAATTTCATGATTTTGTTAACTAGCAGCAAGACAAGACTCTAAAGTGGACAAAATATATTACTACATACATGATAAAAAAATTCTTTACAATTCTGACTGAAAAAGAGCTCTAAATTTTTGATAAAAGTACCCTGTAATATCAGCTTTTCTAAAAGAAATATTCAAATTAATGAATTATACAAGATATTTAAACTCTAACTTAAAAAAAAAGGTTATATTTTGGCCAGTTGGTGGTTCTCTTTCTTTGGTCTAGACTACTGGTGTAAATAATACATCAAAAGAAGACAAGACAAAACAAGCGAAGAAAAGAAAAGAACAGAAGTACAGATAGAAACATTTATATGTTGATCTTTTTTTATATAATGTACTATTTAATATTCTACACACAAGGACATACATGTACCATGATAAACAAACACCCCCCTTTTTTTTGTGATGAGACTTGTGTGTATATATATATCATAAAATTTATTTTTTGTCTATGTATTGCTTTGCATATAGATGGATTCAACAAGAAGAAATAAAAGAGAGAGAGAGAGATGGGGAAAAGAGGGGTTCGGCTATGTTTCTAATTTTCATGTACAACAATTTATAGATTCTTTTTGAAAAATATTGGTGGCCCTGAAAAGGGCCGTTATGTTTTGGTGAAAAAATCACACTTCTTAAGCACGTTCTCCACGGATTCTTCGGGCCAATTGGATATCCTTTGGCATGATGGTTACTCTCTTGGCGTGGATTGCGCACAAGTTGGTATCCTCGAAGAGACCGACCAAGTAGGCTTCGCTGGCTTCCTGTAGGGCCATGACGGCTGAACTCTGGAATCGGAGATCAGTTTTGAAGTCCTGGGCGATTTCACGGACTAATCTCTGGAAGGGGAGTTTCCTGATGAGGAGCTCTGTGCTCTTCTGGTATCTCCTGATTTCTCGGAGAGCGACTGTTCCTGGCCTGTATCTATGTGGTTTCTTGACTCCACCGGTTGCAGGTGCGCTCTTACGGGCGGCCTTGGTGGCAAGTTGTTTTCTTGGAGCTTTACCTCCGGTGGATTTACGTGCAGTTTGCTTTGTTCGTGCCATGATTATTAGCTCTGTGGACGATTTGCTACAGAAAGAATACTTGAAAATTTCGGTGAATGTGTTTTTGTGCTTGCCGGGAGGATTGAAATCACGGTGACGATTGGATCACCACTTACATAAAGCTGGCGTTGATTGGTCCGCATATCTTAAATCTGATTGGACTGATTTGTAAGGGACTTTGACAGTTTTCAATCCATTTTTTACTGAAAAACTGCTCAACCCAAGCTGACAGTAAAAATGCCCCCTTTTTTCATTCATAATTACAGTTTCTGATCATCCCTCATAGCTCAACAATAGTAAATTAGTGTCACGGTTTCAATATGATAAATCTGAAGAAGAAAAATAATAATAATGAAAAAAGGTCAAAATACATGCAGAAACATTAAGGAAAGGAACGAAAAATAAAAACAGGAAAAAATAAAAATAAAATGCAGTTATAACACAAACAAAGCGAAATAAAAATAAAAAAACAGAAACAAATGGAATTACACATTCCCGACATGACATTGTGCGGATCGGCTGAGTTTCTTTATTGTTGTATTATGTCATATTTATGTATATTTAATATAAAAAAAGAAGATGTGGTATGATTTTCATTTGGGCTGGGCACATTTGTCACATTGTCTGATTGTCGGTGTGCTTACATCAATTCCACATCTTTAATACACAAACAATAACTAAATAAAGACAGAAAGACAGAGAGAGAGATGCTGAAAAAAATGGAAAAAGGAAAAGAATGGAAAGTACATATCATATATAAAAGTGTTGACGAAAGAGATAATGTTAACAAAAACTATAAATAATTATAATAATAAAAAAAAACCACACACCTTCTCAGATGAATCTAAGCATGCTCGCATCAATAACCAAGAGAGAGAAAGAAGAGAGCAGACTAGTATTAAATATAAATACTATCAGTGGTTTTTTTTCCCCCCGACAAACATTATATGATTTAACTGAGCTACTTGTGGGTTCAAAGAGTCAGAAAGTACGACAATAAATGTTCTGATGAAGAAGACTGAAAAAGTTACTAGACTTAGTGTTATGCTATAAGAACTGTACTTAAATGGGATGCGTTAGAGAGAGAAGAAAAGAAGAATCACGGAAGAAGGGACATTTATATTTTAGACATTTTTTATTTGTTATGTAGTAGAATATATTTTTTTCAATTATGTATGGGGAATAAAGTATTACTAAGATGTACAACAATTTTAGACTCTTTTTGAAAAATATTGGTGGCCCTGAAAAGGGCCGTTGTTAAGTGAGTAATCCGATATATCCACTTTTTACTTGGCAGCTTTCTGGGTCTTCTTTGGCAGAAGTACAGCCTGGATGTTTGGTAAAACACCTCCCTGGGCAATGGTGACACCAGACAAGAGTTTGTTCAACTCTTCGTCGTTTCTGATGGCCAACTGGAGATGACGGGGAATGATTCTGCTCTTCTTGTTGTCACGAGCGGCGTTTCCTGCCAACTCCAATACTTCAGCTGCTAAGTATTCTAAGACAGCTGCGAGGTACACTGGTGCACCGGCACCAACTCTCCTCGGCATAGTTTCCTTTCCTCAAAAGTCTGTGGATACGACCGACTGGGAACTGAAGTCCGGCACGGGATGACCTAGACTTTGCCTTTGCTTTTGCTTTTCCTCCTTTTCCTCGTCCTGACATTTTGTACTATTTGGTTGATCGACACTGAGTAAAGTGATACAATTTTTCTTCAAAATTTAGCTTATATACCCACTAAACGGATTGAACGATGTTTTTATTATACACCAATCAGAACGAAGCTCTCTGCGAGCAGTTAGGCTACCGAACATTCAACATGTTATGGGTGCTCTCTCCGAGGTTCGCGTTTAATAAAATCTTTCAATCCGTTTTGCCCAGTATATAAACAAATTGAAAATAATTTTTCACCATTACTTATTTGATTATCAAACCAGTAACATGCCACCCAAAGTAGGAACTAAAGGAGCCAAGAAGGCCGTCACCAAGGCAAAGACTGCCAGACCCGGCGGTGATAAGAAAAGGAGGAGGAAGAGACGTGAATCCTATGCTATCTACATCTACAAAGTCTTGAGACAAGTTCACCCCGACACCGGAGTGTCCTCAAAGGCAATGTCCATCATGAACAGCTTCGTCAACGATATCTTCGAGAGAATCGCAGCAGAGGCTTCCCGATTGGCACACTACAACAAAAGATCTACCATCACATCCCGGGAGATCCAGACCGCTGTCCGTCTTCTCTTACCCGGAGAATTGGCCAAGCACGCTGTCAGTGAAGGTACCAAAGCCGTCACTAAATACACCAGCAGCAAGTAAACAGTCTGAAGTTTATAACTTCACAAACGGCCCTTTTCAGGGCCACCAACATTTTTCAAAAAGAATTTACATTTGTTGTACATCAATGTCAAACTTCTAAACAAAGCTATAAATCCCAACCCCAGCTATAACCACTTTCAAACTATTTCAATAGTATATGGTTACTTTTCTCTTCTTTCTATCTGTATAACAAATATACGTGTATTTCACTCATTCTGTAGCATTTAATTTGTCTGTCAAAACTACAAAGCGTAAATACATAAATCATGAAGAACAAAACAGTGCTTTCATTCCAATTAATAGAGTTGATAAATTTACGATTTCTTTTGCTTTTCGAGAGAAAAAAAATATTGCGAGAATTATTTTACACGGAAACAAGAACATTACCTAATCTTAAACCACGCAAAAAAAACCTCTATAATTGAATATAACAGAATCTACAGATTTTGTGTGTAAAAGTCCGTGCATTTTGTTTTGAAATTTTCTCTCTTCATGTAGGCAAATGCACGGACTTGATCTTTGAACGTATTCATAAACCTTCAGAAATATAAATTCTCAAATAAATACAAGAGTAAGAGTAAGGAAGTTAATTAAAAAGAAAGCCAGATATTTAAAAAAAAAAAGGGGGGGGGGGGGGGGTATAACGAGAGAGAGAAAATAGTTGCGGATCAGGATCAGGGAAAACAAGAAAAACGGTTGAAAAATTCATGAACATTAGAGAAAAGAATAGAAGTGGGAGCAAGCTTTGATTTCAAGATTTTGTTTAAAACGATGTACAACAAATCTAAGATTCTTTTTGAAAAATGTTGGTGGCCCTGAAAAGGGCCGTTGTTGATATTAGCTGGGTGGCTGTTTAACCTCCGAATCCGTACAAGGTACGTCCTTGACGTTTCAAAGCGTAGACAACATCCATGGCAGTGACAGTCTTCCTCTTGGCGTGCTCTGTGTATGTGACAGCATCACGGATGACATTTTCCAAGAAAACTTTAAGGACACCACGGGTTTCCTCATAGATGAGTCCAGATATACGTTTTACTCCACCTCTTCTTGCTAAACGACGGATGGCTGGCTTGGTGATACCTTGGATGTTATCACGCAACACCTTCCTGTGACGCTTGGCGCCTCCTTTTCCTAGACCTTTACCTCCTTTTCCTCTACCTGACATGTTTAACTATTTGTGGTGATTAGTTAAATAATACTTTCCGTCTAACAGCGACTCTTTATATATCACCAACGCGGCCGTAAAAGAAGTATCACACATTTTCAGTTAACTGTTGTCTGATTGGCTTACGTTGTTTTATTCCGGGAGGTAACTCTGTACTGCCTTAAACTGTGTACACTTTCAATCCACTTTTTCATTCTAGGTCTGAAAAATATAATAATTCATATCAGACAGTAAATTTTTAAGAAAAAACTATTATT
Source organism: Mytilus trossulus (assembly GCF_036588685.1). NCBI lineage: Eukaryota > Metazoa > Mollusca > Bivalvia > Mytilida > Mytilidae > Mytilus > Mytilus trossulus. Next base: position 34,072,836 of record NC_086378.1, read on the forward strand.
TCAATCGGAATAAAAATGACTGAAGGAGACAAAAAAAGTTCCAAAATGTTGAAAAGTTTTCATTTTAAGATAGAATAGTATGATAAATAAATGATAAATGAAAATCACTTTAGACAGTCAAAATTATAAAGATAATTATTTGCTTTCTCTGAACAGACATTTTCATTCAATGACAATACACATTTCAACTTAATGGAATGGAATTTAGTTGGGGAAAAAATAAACCTCACAGACATATCTAGGAATACTGGTTATCTATTTGTCTATTTGATGTATCCAGAAATTGGATACATCACAGGATTTTACATGCTTGCAGTTTTCTACCTGTCTTTCATAACTCAACATCATCTGTCAAAGCTGTGCTTGCCATCCATCAACGATCTGCTGCAGGTACTTCAGATCATAAATGGGAGAATGTATGAATAAAACTGTTACTGTTATTACTATTAAAGATTTTTTTTTCTAGGTATTACAGTGAAGAAAAGAGATGCCCCTGACTGCGGGTAAAACTTCTTATGTGTGCATCTTCCTTTCAATTTTATTTTTAAACGCCATTCTATATTTATCCACAGTATGACGATGACAATTTCATCAGCCAATCCAATAAAAATGTTAATGCGCACACATGTACTTACTATTCTGAAGACTTCTTTTAGCCAGAAAAGTTTATAATAAGTCTGAAAACCACTTTTTATCATATAAAAAAGCTTATAAGTGCAAGATATATGCTTACATGGACTTCCTACATTGAAATTTTGTGGGGACTACTTGGACCCGTACCGAAATTATATTAATTTAAATAGAAATTTCATGATTTTGTTAACTAGCAGCAAGACAAGACTCTAAAGTGGACAAAATATATTACTACATACATGATAAAAAAATTCTTTACAATTCTGACTGAAAAAGAGCTCTAAATTTTTGATAAAAGTACCCTGTAATATCAGCTTTTCTAAAAGAAATATTCAAATTAATGAATTATACAAGATATTTAAACTCTAACTTAAAAAAAAAGGTTATATTTTGGCCAGTTGGTGGTTCTCTTTCTTTGGTCTAGACTACTGGTGTAAATAATACATCAAAAGAAGACAAGACAAAACAAGCGAAGAAAAGAAAAGAACAGAAGTACAGATAGAAACATTTATATGTTGATCTTTTTTTATATAATGTACTATTTAATATTCTACACACAAGGACATACATGTACCATGATAAACAAACACCCCCCTTTTTTTTGTGATGAGACTTGTGTGTATATATATATCATAAAATTTATTTTTTGTCTATGTATTGCTTTGCATATAGATGGATTCAACAAGAAGAAATAAAAGAGAGAGAGAGAGATGGGGAAAAGAGGGGTTCGGCTATGTTTCTAATTTTCATGTACAACAATTTATAGATTCTTTTTGAAAAATATTGGTGGCCCTGAAAAGGGCCGTTATGTTTTGGTGAAAAAATCACACTTCTTAAGCACGTTCTCCACGGATTCTTCGGGCCAATTGGATATCCTTTGGCATGATGGTTACTCTCTTGGCGTGGATTGCGCACAAGTTGGTATCCTCGAAGAGACCGACCAAGTAGGCTTCGCTGGCTTCCTGTAGGGCCATGACGGCTGAACTCTGGAATCGGAGATCAGTTTTGAAGTCCTGGGCGATTTCACGGACTAATCTCTGGAAGGGGAGTTTCCTGATGAGGAGCTCTGTGCTCTTCTGGTATCTCCTGATTTCTCGGAGAGCGACTGTTCCTGGCCTGTATCTATGTGGTTTCTTGACTCCACCGGTTGCAGGTGCGCTCTTACGGGCGGCCTTGGTGGCAAGTTGTTTTCTTGGAGCTTTACCTCCGGTGGATTTACGTGCAGTTTGCTTTGTTCGTGCCATGATTATTAGCTCTGTGGACGATTTGCTACAGAAAGAATACTTGAAAATTTCGGTGAATGTGTTTTTGTGCTTGCCGGGAGGATTGAAATCACGGTGACGATTGGATCACCACTTACATAAAGCTGGCGTTGATTGGTCCGCATATCTTAAATCTGATTGGACTGATTTGTAAGGGACTTTGACAGTTTTCAATCCATTTTTTACTGAAAAACTGCTCAACCCAAGCTGACAGTAAAAATGCCCCCTTTTTTCATTCATAATTACAGTTTCTGATCATCCCTCATAGCTCAACAATAGTAAATTAGTGTCACGGTTTCAATATGATAAATCTGAAGAAGAAAAATAATAATAATGAAAAAAGGTCAAAATACATGCAGAAACATTAAGGAAAGGAACGAAAAATAAAAACAGGAAAAAATAAAAATAAAATGCAGTTATAACACAAACAAAGCGAAATAAAAATAAAAAAACAGAAACAAATGGAATTACACATTCCCGACATGACATTGTGCGGATCGGCTGAGTTTCTTTATTGTTGTATTATGTCATATTTATGTATATTTAATATAAAAAAAGAAGATGTGGTATGATTTTCATTTGGGCTGGGCACATTTGTCACATTGTCTGATTGTCGGTGTGCTTACATCAATTCCACATCTTTAATACACAAACAATAACTAAATAAAGACAGAAAGACAGAGAGAGAGATGCTGAAAAAAATGGAAAAAGGAAAAGAATGGAAAGTACATATCATATATAAAAGTGTTGACGAAAGAGATAATGTTAACAAAAACTATAAATAATTATAATAATAAAAAAAAACCACACACCTTCTCAGATGAATCTAAGCATGCTCGCATCAATAACCAAGAGAGAGAAAGAAGAGAGCAGACTAGTATTAAATATAAATACTATCAGTGGTTTTTTTTCCCCCCGACAAACATTATATGATTTAACTGAGCTACTTGTGGGTTCAAAGAGTCAGAAAGTACGACAATAAATGTTCTGATGAAGAAGACTGAAAAAGTTACTAGACTTAGTGTTATGCTATAAGAACTGTACTTAAATGGGATGCGTTAGAGAGAGAAGAAAAGAAGAATCACGGAAGAAGGGACATTTATATTTTAGACATTTTTTATTTGTTATGTAGTAGAATATATTTTTTTCAATTATGTATGGGGAATAAAGTATTACTAAGATGTACAACAATTTTAGACTCTTTTTGAAAAATATTGGTGGCCCTGAAAAGGGCCGTTGTTAAGTGAGTAATCCGATATATCCACTTTTTACTTGGCAGCTTTCTGGGTCTTCTTTGGCAGAAGTACAGCCTGGATGTTTGGTAAAACACCTCCCTGGGCAATGGTGACACCAGACAAGAGTTTGTTCAACTCTTCGTCGTTTCTGATGGCCAACTGGAGATGACGGGGAATGATTCTGCTCTTCTTGTTGTCACGAGCGGCGTTTCCTGCCAACTCCAATACTTCAGCTGCTAAGTATTCTAAGACAGCTGCGAGGTACACTGGTGCACCGGCACCAACTCTCTCGGCATAGTTTCCTTTCCTCAAAAGTCTGTGGATACGACCGACTGGGAACTGAAGTCCGGCACGGGATGACCTAGACTTTGCCTTTGCTTTTGCTTTTCCTCCTTTTCCTCGTCCTGACATTTTGTACTATTTGGTTGATCGACACTGAGTAAAGTGATACAATTTTTCTTCAAAATTTAGCTTATATACCCACTAAACGGATTGAACGATGTTTTTATTATACACCAATCAGAACGAAGCTCTCTGCGAGCAGTTAGGCTACCGAACATTCAACATGTTATGGGTGCTCTCTCCGAGGTTCGCGTTTAATAAAATCTTTCAATCCGTTTTGCCCAGTATATAAACAAATTGAAAATAATTTTTCACCATTACTTATTTGATTATCAAACCAGTAACATGCCACCCAAAGTAGGAACTAAAGGAGCCAAGAAGGCCGTCACCAAGGCAAAGACTGCCAGACCCGGCGGTGATAAGAAAAGGAGGAGGAAGAGACGTGAATCCTATGCTATCTACATCTACAAAGTCTTGAGACAAGTTCACCCCGACACCGGAGTGTCCTCAAAGGCAATGTCCATCATGAACAGCTTCGTCAACGATATCTTCGAGAGAATCGCAGCAGAGGCTTCCCGATTGGCACACTACAACAAAAGATCTACCATCACATCCCGGGAGATCCAGACCGCTGTCCGTCTTCTCTTACCCGGAGAATTGGCCAAGCACGCTGTCAGTGAAGGTACCAAAGCCGTCACTAAATACACCAGCAGCAAGTAAACAGTCTGAAGTTTATAACTTCACAAACGGCCCTTTTCAGGGCCACCAACATTTTTCAAAAAGAATTTACATTTGTTGTACATCAATGTCAAACTTCTAAACAAAGCTATAAATCCCAACCCCAGCTATAACCACTTTCAAACTATTTCAATAGTATATGGTTACTTTTCTCTTCTTTCTATCTGTATAACAAATATACGTGTATTTCACTCATTCTGTAGCATTTAATTTGTCTGTCAAAACTACAAAGCGTAAATACATAAATCATGAAGAACAAAACAGTGCTTTCATTCCAATTAATAGAGTTGATAAATTTACGATTTCTTTTGCTTTTCGAGAGAAAAAAAATATTGCGAGAATTATTTTACACGGAAACAAGAACATTACCTAATCTTAAACCACGCAAAAAAAACCTCTATAATTGAATATAACAGAATCTACAGATTTTGTGTGTAAAAGTCCGTGCATTTTGTTTTGAAATTTTCTCTCTTCATGTAGGCAAATGCACGGACTTGATCTTTGAACGTATTCATAAACCTTCAGAAATATAAATTCTCAAATAAATACAAGAGTAAGAGTAAGGAAGTTAATTAAAAAGAAAGCCAGATATTTAAAAAAAAAAAGGGGGGGGGGGGGGGTATAACGAGAGAGAGAAAATAGTTGCGGATCAGGATCAGGGAAAACAAGAAAAACGGTTGAAAAATTCATGAACATTAGAGAAAAGAATAGAAGTGGGAGCAAGCTTTGATTTCAAGATTTTGTTTAAAACGATGTACAACAAATCTAAGATTCTTTTTGAAAAATGTTGGTGGCCCTGAAAAGGGCCGTTGTTGATATTAGCTGGGTGGCTGTTTAACCTCCGAATCCGTACAAGGTACGTCCTTGACGTTTCAAAGCGTAGACAACATCCATGGCAGTGACAGTCTTCCTCTTGGCGTGCTCTGTGTATGTGACAGCATCACGGATGACATTTTCCAAGAAAACTTTAAGGACACCACGGGTTTCCTCATAGATGAGTCCAGATATACGTTTTACTCCACCTCTTCTTGCTAAACGACGGATGGCTGGCTTGGTGATACCTTGGATGTTATCACGCAACACCTTCCTGTGACGCTTGGCGCCTCCTTTTCCTAGACCTTTACCTCCTTTTCCTCTACCTGACATGTTTAACTATTTGTGGTGATTAGTTAAATAATACTTTCCGTCTAACAGCGACTCTTTATATATCACCAACGCGGCCGTAAAAGAAGTATCACACATTTTCAGTTAACTGTTGTCTGATTGGCTTACGTTGTTTTATTCCGGGAGGTAACTCTGTACTGCCTTAAACTGTGTACACTTTCAATCCACTTTTTCATTCTAGGTCTGAAAAATATAATAATTCATATCAGACAGTAAATTTTTAAGAAAAAACTATTATTTCAATCGGAATAAAAATGACTGAAGGAGACAAAAAAAGTTCCAAAATGTTGAAAAGTTTTCATTTTAAGATAGAATAGTATGATAAATAAATGATAAATGAAAATCACTTTAGACAGTCAAAATTATAAAGATAATTATTTGCTTTCTCTGAACAGACATTTTCATTCAATGACAATACACATTTCAACTTAATGGAATGGAATTTAGTTGGGGAAAAAATAAACCTCACAGACATATCTAGGAATACTGGTTATCTATTTGTCTATTTGATGTATCCAGAAATTGGATACATCACAGGATTTTACATGCTTGCAGTTTTCTACCTGTCTTTCATAACTCAACATCATCTGTCAAAGCTGTGCTTGCCATCCATCAACGATCTGCTGCAGGTACTTCAGATCATAAATGGGAGAATGTATGAATAAAACTGTTACTGTTATTACTATTAAAGATTTTTTTTTCTAGGTATTACAGTGAAGAAAAGAGATGCCCCTGACTGCGGGTAAAACTTCTTATGTGTGCATCTTCCTTTCAATTTTATTTTTAAACGCCATTCTATATTTATCCACAGTATGACGATGACAATTTCATCAGCCAATCCAATAAAAATGTTAATGCGCACACATGTACTTACTATTCTGAAGACTTCTTTTAGCCAGAAAAGTTTATAATAAGTCTGAAAACCACTTTTTATCATATAAAAAAGCTTATAAGTGCAAGATATATGCTTACATGGACTTCCTACATTGAAATTTTGTGGGGACTACTTGGACCCGTACCGAAATTATATTAATTTAAATAGAAATTTCATGATTTTGTTAACTAGCAGCAAGACAAGACTCTAAAGTGGACAAAATATATTACTACATACATGATAAAAAAATTCTTTACAATTCTGACTGAAAAAGAGCTCTAAATTTTTGATAAAAGTACCCTGTAATATCAGCTTTTCTAAAAGAAATATTCAAATTAATGAATTATACAAGATATTTAAACTCTAACTTAAAAAAAAAGGTTATATTTTGGCCAGTTGGTGGTTCTCTTTCTTTGGTCTAGACTACTGGTGTAAATAATACATCAAAAGAAGACAAGACAAAACAAGCGAAGAAAAGAAAAGAACAGAAGTACAGATAGAAACATTTATATGTTGATCTTTTTTTATATAATGTACTATTTAATATTCTACACACAAGGACATACATGTACCATGATAAACAAACACCCCCCTTTTTTTTGTGATGAGACTTGTGTGTATATATATATCATAAAATTTATTTTTTGTCTATGTATTGCTTTGCATATAGATGGATTCAACAAGAAGAAATAAAAGAGAGAGAGAGAGATGGGGAAAAGAGGGGTTCGGCTATGTTTCTAATTTTCATGTACAACAATTTATAGATTCTTTTTGAAAAATATTGGTGGCCCTGAAAAGGGCCGTTATGTTTTGGTGAAAAAATCACACTTCTTAAGCACGTTCTCCACGGATTCTTCGGGCCAATTGGATATCCTTTGGCATGATGGTTACTCTCTTGGCGTGGATTGCGCACAAGTTGGTATCCTCGAAGAGACCGACCAAGTAGGCTTCGCTGGCTTCCTGTAGGGCCATGACGGCTGAACTCTGGAATCGGAGATCAGTTTTGAAGTCCTGGGCGATTTCACGGACTAATCTCTGGAAGGGGAGTTTCCTGATGAGGAGCTCTGTGCTCTTCTGGTATCTCCTGATTTCTCGGAGAGCGACTGTTCCTGGCCTGTATCTATGTGGTTTCTTGACTCCACCGGTTGCAGGTGCGCTCTTACGGGCGGCCTTGGTGGCAAGTTGTTTTCTTGGAGCTTTACCTCCGGTGGATTTACGTGCAGTTTGCTTTGTTCGTGCCATGATTATTAGCTCTGTGGACGATTTGCTACAGAAAGAATACTTGAAAATTTCGGTGAATGTGTTTTTGTGCTTGCCGGGAGGATTGAAATCACGGTGACGATTGGATCACCACTTACATAAAGCTGGCGTTGATTGGTCCGCATATCTTAAATCTGATTGGACTGATTTGTAAGGGACTTTGACAGTTTTCAATCCATTTTTTACTGAAAAACTGCTCAACCCAAGCTGACAGTAAAAATGCCCCCTTTTTTCATTCATAATTACAGTTTCTGATCATCCCTCATAGCTCAACAATAGTAAATTAGTGTCACGGTTTCAATATGATAAATCTGAAGAAGAAAAATAATAATAATGAAAAAAGGTCAAAATACATGCAGAAACATTAAGGAAAGGAACGAAAAATAAAAACAGGAAAAAATAAAAATAAAATGCAGTTATAACACAAACAAAGCGAAATAAAAATAAAAAAACAGAAACAAATGGAATTACACATTCCCGACATGACATTGTGCGGATCGGCTGAGTTTCTTTATTGTTGTATTATGTCATATTTATGTATATTTAATATAAAAAAAGAAGATGTGGTATGATTTTCATTTGGGCTGGGCACATTTGTCACATTGTCTGATTGTCGGTGTGCTTACATCAATTCCACATCTTTAATACACAAACAATAACTAAATAAAGACAGAAAGACAGAGAGAGAGATGCTGAAAAAAATGGAAAAAGGAAAAGAATGGAAAGTACATATCATATATAAAAGTGTTGACGAAAGAGATAATGTTAACAAAAACTATAAATAATATATAATAATAAAAAAAAACCACACACCTTCTCAGATGAATCTAAGCATGCTCGCATCAATAACCAAGAGAGAGAAAGAAGAGAGCAGACTAGTATTAAATATAAATACTATCAGTGGTTTTTTTTCCCCCCGACAAACATTATATGATTTAACTGAGCTACTTGTGGGTTCAAAGAGTCAGAAAGTACGACAATAAATGTTCTGATGAAGAAGACTGAAAAAGTTACTAGACTTAGTGTTATGCTATAAGAACTGTACTTAAATGGGATGCGTTAGAGAGAGAAGAAAAGAAGAATCACGGAAGAAGGGACATTTATATTTTAGACATTTTTTATTTGTTATGTAGTAGAATATATTTTTTTCAATTATGTATGGGGAATAAAGTATTACTAAGATGTACAACAATTTTAGACTCTTTTTGAAAAATATTGGTGGCCCTGAAAAGGGCCGTTGTTAAGTGAGTAATCCGATATATCCACTTTTTACTTGGCAGCTTTCTGGGTCTTCTTTGGCAGAAGTACAGCCTGGATGTTTGGTAAAACACCTCCCTGGGCAATGGTGACACCAGACAAGAGTTTGTTCAACTCTTCGTCGTTTCTGATGGCCAACTGGAGATGACGGGGAATGATTCTGCTCTTCTTGTTGTCACGAGCGGCGTTTCCTGCCAACTCCAATACTTCAGCTGCTAAGTATTCTAAGACAGCTGCGAGGTACACTGGTGCACCGGCACCAACTCTCTCGGCATAGTTTCCTTTCCTCAAAAGTCTGTGGATACGACCGACTGGGAACTGAAGTCCGGCACGGGATGACCTAGACTTTGCCTTTGCTTTTGCTTTTCCTCCTTTTCCTCGTCCTGACATTTTGTACTATTTGGTTGATCGACACTGAGTAAAGTGATACAATTTTTCTTCAAAATTTAGCTTATATACCCACTAAACGGATTGAACGATGTTTTTATTATACACCAATCAGAACGAAGCTCTCTGCGAGCAGTTAGGCTACCGAACATTCAACATGTTATGGGTGCTCTCTCCGAGGTTCGCGTTTAATAAAATCTTTCAATCCGTTTTGCCCAGTATATAAACAAATTGAAAATAATTTTTCACCATTACTTATTTGATTATCAAACCAGTAACATGCCACCCAAAGTAGGAACTAAAGGAGCCAAGAAGGCCGTCACCAAGGCAAAGACTGCCAGACCCGGCGGTGATAAGAAAAGGAGGAGGAAGAGACGTGAATCCTATGCTATCTACATCTACAAAGTCTTGAGACAAGTTCACCCCGACACCGGAGTGTCCTCAAAGGCAATGTCCATCATGAACAGCTTCGTCAACGATATCTTCGAGAGAATCGCAGCAGAGGCTTCCCGATTGGCACACTACAACAAAAGATCTACCATCACATCCCGGGAGATCCAGACCGCTGTCCGTCTTCTCTTACCCGGAGAATTGGCCAAGCACGCTGTCAGTGAAGGTACCAAAGCCGTCACTAAATACACCAGCAGCAAGTAAACAGTCTGAAGTTTATAACTTCACAAACGGCCCTTTTCAGGGCCACCAACATTTTTCAAAAAGAATTTACATTTGTTGTACATCAATGTCAAACTTCTAAACAAAGCTATAAATCCCAACCCCAGCTATAACCACTTTCAAACTATTTCAATAGTATATGGTTACTTTTCTCTTCTTTCTATCTGTATAACAAATATACGTGTATTTCACTCATTCTGTAGCATTTAATTTGTCTGTCAAAACTACAAAGCGTAAATACATAAATCATGAAGAACAAAACAGTGCTTTCATTCCAATTAATAGAGTTGATAAATTTACGATTTCTTTTGCTTTTCGAGAGAAAAAAAATATTGCGAGAATTATTTTACACGGAAACAAGAACATTACCTAATCTTAAACCACGCAAAAAAAACCTCTATAATTGAATATAACAGAATCTACAGATTTTGTGTGTAAAAGTCCGTGCATTTTGTTTTGAAATTTTCTCTCTTCATGTAGGCAAATGCACGGACTTGATCTTTGAACGTATTCATAAACCTTCAGAAATATAAATTCTCAAATAAATACAAGAGTAAGAGTAAGGAAGTTAATTAAAAAGAAAGCCAGATATTTAAAAAAAAAAAGGGGGGGGGGGGGGGTATAACGAGAGAGAGAAAATAGTTGCGGATCAGGATCAGGGAAAACAAGAAAAACGGTTGAAAAATTCATGAACATTAGAGAAAAGAATAGAAGTGGGAGCAAGCTTTGATTTCAAGATTTTGTTTAAAACGATGTACAACAAATCTAAGATTCTTTTTGAAAAATGTTGGTGGCCCTGAAAAGGGCCGTTGTTGATATTAGCTGGGTGGCTGTTTAACCTCCGAATCCGTACAAGGTACGTCCTTGACGTTTCAAAGCGTAGACAACATCCATGGCAGTGACAGTCTTCCTCTTGGCGTGCTCTGTGTATGTGACAGCATCACGGATGACATTTTCCAAGAAAACTTTAAGGACACCACGGGTTTCCTCATAGATGAGTCCAGATATACGTTTTACTCCACCTCTTCTTGCTAAACGACGGATGGCTGGCTTGGTGATACCTTGGATGTTATCACGCAACACCTTCCTGTGACGCTTGGCGCCTCCTTTTCCTAGACCTTTACCTCCTTTTCCTCTACCTGACATGTTTAACTATTTGTGGTGATTAGTTAAATAATACTTTCCGTCTAACAGCGACTCTTTATATATCACCAACGCGGCCGTAAAAGAAGTATCACACATTTTCAGTTAACTGTTGTCTGATTGGCTTACGTTGTTTTATTCCGGGAGGTAACTCTGTACTGCCTTAAACTGTGTACACTTTCAATCCACTTTTTCATTCTAGGTCTGAAAAATATAATAATTCATATCAGACAGTAAATTTTTAAGAAAAAACTATTATTTCAATCGGAATAAAAATGACTGAAGGAGACAAAAAAAGTTCCAAAATGTTGAAAAGTTTTCATTTTAAGATAGAATAGTATGATAAATAAATGATAAATGAAAATCACTTTAGACAGTCAAAATTATAAAGATAATTATTTGCTTTCTCTGAACAGACATTTTCATTCAATGACAATACACATTTCAACTTAATGGAATGGAATTTAGTTGGGGAAAAAATAAACCTCACAGACATATCTAGGAATACTGGTTATCTATTTGTCTATTTGATGTATCCAGAAATTGGATACATCACAGGATTTTACATGCTTGCAGTTTTCTACCTGTCTTTCATAACTCAACATCATCTGTCAAAGCTGTGCTTGCCATCCATCAACGATCTGCTGCAGGTACTTCAGATCATAAATGGGAGAATGTATGAATAAAACTGTTACTGTTATTACTATTAAAGATTTTTTTTTCTAGGTATTACAGTGAAGAAAAGAGATGCCCCTGACTGCGGGTAAAACTTCTTATGTGTGCATCTTCCTTTCAATTTTATTTTTAAACGCCATTCTATATTTATCCACAGTATGACGATGACAATTTCATCAGCCAATCCAATAAAAATGTTAATGCGCACACATGTACTTACTATTCTGAAGACTTCTTTTAGCCAGAAAAGTTTATAATAAGTCTGAAAACCACTTTTTATCATATAAAAAAGCTTATAAGTGCAAGATATATGCTTACATGGACTTCCTACATTGAAATTTTGTGGGGACTACTTGGACCCGTACCGAAATTATATTAATTTAAATAGAAATTTCATGATTTTGTTAACTAGCAGCAAGACAAGACTCTAAAGTGGACAAAATATATTACTACATACATGATAAAAAAATTCTTTACAATTCTGACTGAAAAAGAGCTCTAAATTTTTGATAAAAGTACCCTGTAATATCAGCTTTTCTAAAAGAAATATTCAAATTAATGAATTATACAAGATATTTAAACTCTAACTTAAAAAAAAAGGTTATATTTTGGCCAGTTGGTGGTTCTCTTTCTTTGGTCTAGACTACTGGTGTAAATAATACATCAAAAGAAGACAAGACAAAACAAGCGAAGAAAAGAAAAGAACAGAAGTACAGATAGAAACATTTATATGTTGATCTTTTTTTATATAATGTACTATTTAATATTCTACACACAAGGACATACATGTACCATGATAAACAAACACCCCCCTTTTTTTTGTGATGAGACTTGTGTGTATATATATATCATAAAATTTATTTTTTGTCTATGTATTGCTTTGCATATAGATGGATTCAACAAGAAGAAATAAAAGAGAGAGAGAGAGATGGGGAAAAGAGGGGTTCGGCTATGTTTCTAATTTTCATGTACAACAATTTATAGATTCTTTTTGAAAAATATTGGTGGCCCTGAAAAGGGCCGTTATGTTTTGGTGAAAAAATCACACTTCTTAAGCACGTTCTCCACGGATTCTTCGGGCCAATTGGATATCCTTTGGCATGATGGTTACTCTCTTGGCGTGGATTGCGCACAAGTTGGTATCCTCGAAGAGACCGACCAAGTAGGCTTCGCTGGCTTCCTGTAGGGCCATGACGGCTGAACTCTGGAATCGGAGATCAGTTTTGAAGTCCTGGGCGATTTCACGGACTAATCTCTGGAAGGGGAGTTTCCTGATGAGGAGCTCTGTGCTCTTCTGGTATCTCCTGATTTCTCGGAGAGCGACTGTTCCTGGCCTGTATCTATGTGGTTTCTTGACTCCACCGGTTGCAGGTGCGCTCTTACGGGCGGCCTTGGTGGCAAGTTGTTTTCTTGGAGCTTTACCTCCGGTGGATTTACGTGCAGTTTGCTTTGTTCGTGCCATGATTATTAGCTCTGTGGACGATTTGCTACAGAAAGAATACTTGAAAATTTCGGTGAATGTGTTTTTGTGCTTGCCGGGAGGATTGAAATCACGGTGACGATTGGATCACCACTTACATAAAGCTGGCGTTGATTGGTCCGCATATCTTAAATCTGATTGGACTGATTTGTAAGGGACTTTGACAGTTTTCAATCCATTTTTTACTGAAAAACTGCTCAACCCAAGCTGACAGTAAAAATGCCCCCTTTTTTCATTCATAATTACAGTTTCTGATCATCCCTCATAGCTCAACAATAGTAAATTAGTGTCACGGTTTCAATATGATAAATCTGAAGAAGAAAAATAATAATAATGAAAAAAGGTCAAAATACATGCAGAAACATTAAGGAAAGGAACGAAAAATAAAAACAGGAAAAAATAAAAATAAAATGCAGTTATAACACAAACAAAGCGAAATAAAAATAAAAAAACAGAAACAAATGGAATTACACATTCCCGACATGACATTGTGCGGATCGGCTGAGTTTCTTTATTGTTGTATTATGTCATATTTATGTATATTTAATATAAAAAAAGAAGATGTGGTATGATTTTCATTTGGGCTGGGCACATTTGTCACATTGTCTGATTGTCGGTGTGCTTACATCAATTCCACATCTTTAATACACAAACAATAACTAAATAAAGACAGAAAGACAGAGAGAGAGATGCTGAAAAAAATGGAAAAAGGAAAAGAATGGAAAGTACATATCATATATAAAAGTGTTGACGAAAGAGATAATGTTAACAAAAACTATAAATAATTATAATAATAAAAAAAAACCACACACCTTCTCAGATGAATCTAAGCATGCTCGCATCAATAACCAAGAGAGAGAAAGAAGAGAGCAGACTAGTATTAAATATAAATACTATCAGTGGTTTTTTTTCCCCCCGACAAACATTATATGATTTAACTGAGCTACTTGTGGGTTCAAAGAGTCAGAAAGTACGACAATAAATGTTCTGATGAAGAAGACTGAAAAAGTTACTAGACTTAGTGTTATGCTATAAGAACTGTACTTAAATGGGATGCGTTAGAGAGAGAAGAAAAGAAGAATCACGGAAGAAGGGACATTTATATTTTAGACATTTTTTATTTGTTATGTAGTAGAATATATTTTTTTCAATTATGTATGGGGAATAAAGTATTACTAAGATGTACAACAATTTTAGACTCTTTTTGAAAAATATTGGTGGCCCTGAAAAGGGCCGTTGTTAAGTGAGTAATCCGATATATCCACTTTTTACTTGGCAGCTTTCTGGGTCTTCTTTGGCAGAAGTACAGCCTGGATGTTTGGTAAAACACCTCCCTGGGCAATGGTGACACCAGACAAGAGTTTGTTCAACTCTTCGTCGTTTCTGATGGCCAACTGGAGATGACGGGGAATGATTCTGCTCTTCTTGTTGTCACGAGCGGCGTTTCCTGCCAACTCCAATACTTCAGCTGCTAAGTATTCTAAGACAGCTGCGAGGTACACTGGTGCACCGGCACCAACTCTCTCGGCATAGTTTCCTTTCCTCAAAAGTCTGTGGATACGACCGACTGGGAACTGAAGTCCGGCACGGGATGACCTAGACTTTGCCTTTGCTTTTGCTTTTCCTCCTTTTCCTCGTCCTGACATTTTGTACTATTTGGTTGATCGACACTGAGTAAAGTGATACAATTTTTCTTCAAAATTTAGCTTATATACCCACTAAACGGATTGAACGATGTTTTTATTATACACCAATCAGAACGAAGCTCTCTGCGAGCAGTTAGGCTACCGAACATTCAACATGTTATGGGTGCTCTCTCCGAGGTTCGCGTTTAATAAAATCTTTCAATCCGTTTTGCCCAGTATATAAACAAATTGAAAATAATTTTTCACCATTACTTATTTGATTATCAAACCAGTAACATGCCACCCAAAGTAGGAACTAAAGGAGCCAAGAAGGCCGTCACCAAGGCAAAGACTGCCAGACCCGGCGGTGATAAGAAAAGGAGGAGGAAGAGACGTGAATCCTATGCTATCTACATCTACAAAGTCTTGAGACAAGTTCACCCCGACACCGGAGTGTCCTCAAAGGCAATGTCCATCATGAACAGCTTCGTCAACGATATCTTCGAGAGAATCGCAGCAGAGGCTTCCCGATTGGCACACTACAACAAAAGATCTACCATCACATCCCGGGAGATCCAGACCGCTGTCCGTCTTCTCTTACCCGGAGAATTGGCCAAGCACGCTGTCAGTGAAGGTACCAAAGCCGTCACTAAATACACCAGCAGCAAGTAAACAGTCTGAAGTTTATAACTTCACAAACGGCCCTTTTCAGGGCCACCAACATTTTTCAAAAAGAATTTACATTTGTTGTACATCAATGTCAAACTTCTAAACAAAGCTATAAATCCCAACCCCAGCTATAACCACTTTCAAACTATTTCAATAGTATATGGTTACTTTTCTCTTCTTTCTATCTGTATAACAAATATACGTGTATTTCACTCATTCTGTAGCATTTAATTTGTCTGTCAAAACTACAAAGCGTAAATACATAAATCATGAAGAACAAAACAGTGCTTTCATTCCAATTAATAGAGTTGATAAATTTACGATTTCTTTTGCTTTTCGAGAGAAAAAAAATATTGCGAGAATTATTTTACACGGAAACAAGAACATTACCTAATCTTAAACCACGCAAAAAAAACCTCTATAATTGAATATAACAGAATCTACAGATTTTGTGTGTAAAAGTCCGTGCATTTTGTTTTGAAATTTTCTCTCTTCATGTAGGCAAATGCACGGACTTGATCTTTGAACGTATTCATAAACCTTCAGAAATATAAATTCTCAAATAAATACAAGAGTAAGAGTAAGGAAGTTAATTAAAAAGAAAGCCAGATATTTAAAAAAAAAAAGGGGGGGGGGGGGGGGTATAACGAGAGAGAGAAAATAGTTGCGGATCAGGATCAGGGAAAACAAGAAAAACGGTTGAAAAATTCATGAACATTAGAGAAAAGAATAGAAGTGGGAGCAAGCTTTGATTTCAAGATTTTGTTTAAAACGATGTACAACAAATCTAAGATTCTTTTTGAAAAATGTTGGTGGCCCTGAAAAGGGCCGTTGTTGATATTAGCTGGGTGGCTGTTTAACCTCCGAATCCGTACAAGGTACGTCCTTGACGTTTCAAAGCGTAGACAACATCCATGGCAGTGACAGTCTTCCTCTTGGCGTGCTCTGTGTATGTGACAGCATCACGGATGACATTTTCCAAGAAAACTTTAAGGACACCACGGGTTTCCTCATAGATGAGTCCAGATA